>NW_026045349.1:630763-946145 GCF_943734845.2 Anopheles funestus
CATTAGCCAAGACACCTTAGCCAAGACACCTCAGCCAAGACACCTTAGCCAAGACACCTTAGCCAAGACACCTTAGCCAAGACACCTTAGCCAAGACACCTTAGCCAAGACACCTTAGCCGAGACACATTAGCCAAGACACCTTAGCCAAGACACCTTAGCCAAGACACAATAGCCAAGACACCTTAGCCGAGACACATTAGCCAAGACACCTTAGCCAAGACACCTTAGCCAAGACACCTTAGCCAAGACACCTTAGCCAAGACACCTTAGCCAAGACACAATAGCCAAGACACATTAGCCAAGACACATTAGTCAAGACACTTTAGCCGAGACACATTAGCCAAGACACCTTAGCCAAGACACCTTAGCCAAGACACCTTAGCCAAGACACATTAGCCAAGACACCTTAGCCAAGACACCTTAGCCAAGACACCTTAGCCAAGACACCTTAGCCAAGACACTTTAGCCAAGACACCTTAGCCAAGACACCTTAGCCAAGACACCTTAGCCAAGACACCTTAGCCAAGACACCTTAGCCAAGACACAATAGCCAAGACACATAAGCCAAGACACATTAGCCAAGACACCTTAGCCAAGACACCTTAGCCAAGACACCTTAGCCAAGACACCTTAGCCATGACACCTTAGCCAAGACACATTAGCCAAGACACCTTAGCCAAGACACCTTAGCCAAGACACATTAGCCAAGACACATTAGCCAAGACACCTTAGCCAAGACACATTAGCCAAGACACCTTAGCCGAGACACATTAGCCAAGACACCTCAGCCAAGACACCTTAGCCAAGACACCTTAGCCAAGACACCTTAGCCAAGACACCTTAGCCAAGACACCTTAGCCGAGACACATTAGCCAAGACACCTTAGCCAAGACACCTTAGCCAAGACACCTTAGCCAAGACACCTTAGCCAAGACACCTTAGCCAAGACACATTAGCCAAGACACATTAGCCAAGACACCTTAGCCAAGACACCTTAGCCAAGACACCTTAGCCGAGACACCTTAGCCAAGACACCTTAGCCAAGACACCTTAGCCAAGACACCTTAGCCAAGACACCTTAGCCGAGACACCTTAGCCAAGACACCTTAGCCAAGACACCTTAGCCAAGACACCTAAGCCAAGACACCTTAGCCAAGACACCTTAGCCGAGACACCTTAGCCAAGACACCTTAGCCAAGACACCTTAGCCAAGACACCTTAGCCAAGACACCTTAGCCAAGACACATTAGCCAAAACACATTAGCCAAGACACATTAGCCAAGACACCTTAGCCAAGACACCTTAGCCAAGACACCTTAGCCAAGACACCTTAGCCAAGACACCTTAGCCAAGACACCTTAGCCGAGACACCTTAGCCAAGACACCTTAGACAAGACACATTAGCCAAGACACCTTAGCCGAGACACCTTAGCCGAGACACATTAGCCAAGACACCTTAGCCAAAACACCTTAGCCAAGACACCTTAGCCAAGACACCTAAGCCAAGACACCTTAGCCGAGACACATTAGCCAAGACACCTTAGCCAAGACACCTTAGCCAAGACACCTTAGCCAAGACACCTTAGCCAAGACACCTTAGCCAAGACACATTAGCCAAGACACCTTAGCCAAGACACCTTAGCCAAGACACCTTAGCCAAGACACCTTAGCCAAGACACATTAGCCAAAACACATTAGCCAAGACACATTAGCCAAGACACCTTAGCCAAGACACCTTAGCCAAGACACCTTAGCCGAGACACCTTAGCCAAGACACCTTAGCCAAGACACCTTAGCCAAGACACCTTAGCCAAGACACCTTAGCCAATACACCTTAGCCAAGACACCTTAGCCAAGACACCTTAGCCAAGACACATTAGCCAAAACACATTAGCCAAGACACATTAGCCAAGACACCTTAGCCAAGACACCTTAGCCAAGACACATTAGCCAAGACACCTTAGCCAAGACACATTAGCCAAGACACCTTAGCCAAGACACCTTAGCCAAGACACCTTAGCCAAGACACCATAGCCAAGACACATTAGCCAAGACACCTTAGCCAAGACACTTTAGCCAAGACACTTTAGCCAAGACACATTAGCCAAGACACCTTAGCCAAGACACATTAGCCAAGACACATTAGCCAAGACACATTAGCCAAGACACCTTAGCCAAGACACCTTAGCCAAGACACCTTAGCCGAGACACCTTAGCCAAGACACCTTAGCCAAGACACCTTAGCCAAGACACCTTAGCCAAGACACCTTAGCCAAGACACCTTAGCCAAGACACATTAGCCGAGACACATTAGCCAAGACACCTTAGCCAAGACACATTAGCCAAGACACCTTAGCCAAGACACATTAGCCAAAACACATTAGCCAAGACACATTAGCCAAGACACCTTAGCCAAGACACCTTAGCCAAGACACCTTAGCCGAGACACCTTAGCCAAGACACCTTAGCCAAGACACCTTAGCCAAGACACCTTAGCCAAGACACCTTAGCCAATACACCTTAGCCAAGACACCTTAGCCAAGACACATTAGCCAAAACACATTAGCCAAGACACATTAGCCAAGACACCTTAGCCAAGACACCTTAGCCAAGACACCTTAGCCGAGACACCTTAGCCAAGACACCTTAGCCAAGACACCTTAGCCAAGACACCTTAGCCAAGACACCTTAGCCAATACACCTTAGCCAAGACACCTTAGCCAAGACACATTAGCCAAAACACATTAGCCAAGACACATTAGCCAAGACACCTTAGCCAAGACACCTTAGCCAAGACACATTAGCCAAGACACCTTAGCCAAGACACATTAGCCAAGACACCTTAGCCAAGACACCTTAGCCAAGACACCTTAGCCAAGACACCATAGCCAAGACACATTAGCCAAGACACCTTAGCCAAGACACTTTAGCCAAGACACTTTAGCCAAGACACATTAGCCAAGACACCTTAGCCAAGACACATTAGCCAAGACACATTAGCCAAGACACATTAGCCAAGACACCTTAGCCAAGACACATTAGCCAAGACACCTTAGCCGAGACACCTTAGCCAAGACACCTTAGCCAAGACACCTTAGCCAAGACACCTTAGCCAAGACACCTTAGCCAAGACACCTTAGCCAAGACACATTAGCCAAGACACCTTAGCCAAGACACCTTAGCCATGACACCTTAGCCAAGACACATTAGCCAAAACACATTAGCCAAGACACATTAGCCAAGACACCTTAGCCAAGACACTTTAGCCGAGACACATTAGCCAAGACACATTAGCCAAGACACCTTAGCCGAGACACCTTAGCCGAGACACCTTAGCCAAGACACCTTAGCCAAGACACCTTAGCCAAGACACCTTAGCCAATACACCTTAGCCAAGACACCTTAGCCAAGACACCTTAGCCAAGACACCTTAGCCAAGACACATTAGCCAAGACACCTTAGCCGAGACACATTAGCCAACACACTTTAGCCAAAACAAATTAGCCAAGACACATTAGCCAAGACACCTTAGCCAAGACACCTTAGCCAAGACACCTTAGCCGAGACACCTTAGCCAAGACACCTTAGCCAAGACACCTTAGCCAAGACACCTTAGCCAAGACACCTTAGCCAATACACCTTAGCCAAGACACCTTAGCCAAGACACCTTAGCCAAGACACATTAGCCAAAACACATTAGCCAAGACACATTAGCCAAGACACCTTAGCCAAGACACCTTAGCCAAGACACATTAGCCAAGACACATTAGCCAAGACACATTAGCCAAGACACCTTAGCCAAGACACCTTAGCCAAGACACCTTAGCCGAGACACCTTAGCCAAGACACCTTAGCCAAGACACCTTAGCCAAGACACCTTAGCCAAGACACCTTAGCCAAGACACATTAGCCGAGACACATTAGCCAAGACACCTTAGCCAAGACACCTTAGCCAAGACACATTAGCCAAGACACCTTAGCCGAGACACATTAGCCAAGACACCTTAGCCAAGACACCTTAGCCAAGACACCTCAGCCAAGACACATTGGCCAAGACACCTTAGCCAAGACACCTTAGCCAAGACACCTTAGCCAAGACACCTTAGCCAAGACACCTTAGCCAAAACACAATAGCCAAAACACATTAGCCAAGACACCTTAGCCAAGACACCTTAGCCAAGACACCTTAGCCAAGACACATTAGCCAAGACACCTTAGCCAAGACACATTAGCCAAGACACATTAGCCAAGACACCTTAGCCAAGACACCTTAGCCAAGACACCTTAGCCAAGACACTTTAGCCAAGACACCTTAGCCAAGACACATTAGCCAAGACACCTTAGCCAAGACACCTTAGCCAAGACACCTTAGCCAAGACACTTTAGCCAAGACACCTTAGCCAAGACACCTTAGCCAAGACACCTTAGCCAAGACACCTTAGCCAAGACACCTTAGCCAAGACACATTAGCCAAGACACCTTAGCCAAGACACATTAGCCAAGACACCTTAGCCAAGACACCTTAGCCAAGACACCTTAGCCAAGACACCTTAGCCAAGGCACATTACCCAAGACACCTTAGCCAAGACACCTTAGCCAAGACACATTAGCCAAGACACCTTAGCCAAGACATCCTAGCCAAGACACCTTAGCCAAGACACATTAGCCAAGACACCTTAGCCAAGACACCTTAGCCAAGACACCTTAGCCAAGACACCTTAGCCAAGACACATTAGCCAAGACACATTAGCCAAGACACATTAGCCAAGACACCTTAGCCAAGACACATTAGCCAAGACACCTTAGCCAAGACACATAAGCCAAGACACCTTAGCCAAGACACCTTAGCCAATACACCTTAGCCAAGACACCTTAGCCAAGACACCTTAGCCAAGACACCTTAGCCAAGACACATTAGCCAAGACACCTTAGCCGAGACACATTAGCCAAGACACTTTAGCCAAAACAAATTAGCCAAGACACATTAGCCAAGACACCTTAGCCAAGACACCTTAGCCAAGACACCTTAGCCGAGACACCTTAGCCAAGACACCTTAGCCAAGACACCTTAGCCAAGACACCTTAGCCAAGACACCTTAGCCAATACACCTTAGCCAAGACACCTTAGCCAAGACACCTTAGCCAAGACACATTAGCCAAAACACATTAGCCAAGACACATTAGCCAAGACACCTTAGCCAAGACACCTTAGCCAAGACACATTAGCCAAGACACATTAGCCAAGACACATTAGCCAAGACACCTTAGCCAAGACACCTTAGCCAAGACACCTTAGCCGAGACACCTTAGCCAAGACACCTTAGCCAAGACACCTTAGCCAAGACACCTTAGCCAAGACACCTTAGCCAAGACACATTAGCCGAGACACATTAGCCAAGACACCTTAGCCAAGACACCTTAGCCAAGACACATTAGCCAAGACACCTTAGCCGAGACACATTAGCCAAGACACCTTAGCCAAGACACCTTAGCCAAGACACCTCAGCCAAGACACATTAGCCAAGACACCTTAGCCAAGACACCTTAGCCAAGACACCTTAGCCAAGACACCTTAGCCAAGACACCTTAGCCAAAACACAATAGCCAAAACACATTAGCCAAGACACCTTAGCCAAGACACCTTAGCCAAGACACCTTAGCCAAGACACATTAGCCAAGACACCTTAGCCAAGACACATTAGCCAAGACACATTAGCCAAGACACCTTAGCCAAGACACCTTAGCCAAGACACCTTAGCCAAGACACTTTAGCCAAGACACCTTAGCCAAGACACATTAGCCAAGACACCTTAGCCAAGACACCTTAGCCAAGACACCTTAGCCAAGACACTTTAGCCAAGACACCTTAGCCAAGACACCTTAGCCAAGACACCTTAGCCAAGACACCTTAGCCAAGACACCTTAGCCAAGACACATTAGCCAAGACACCTTAGCCAAGACACATTAGCCAAGACACCTTAGCCAAGACACCTTAGCCAAGACACCTTAGCCAAGACACCTTAGCCAAGGCACATTACCCAAGACACCTTAGCCAAGACACCTTAGCCAAGACACATTAGCCAAGACACCTTAGCCAAGACATCCTAGCCAAGACACCTTAGCCAAGACACATTAGCCAAGACACCTTAGCCAAGACACCTTAGCCAAGACACCTTAGCCAAGACACCTTAGCCAAGACACATTAGCCAAGACACATTAGCCAAGACACATTAGCCAAGACACCTTAGCCAAGACACATTAGCCAAGACACCTTAGCCAAGACACATAAGCCAAGACACCTTAGCCAAGACACATTAGCCAAGACACATTAGCCAAGACACCTTAGCCAAGACACATTAGCCAAGACACATTAGCCAAGACACCTTAGCTAAGACACATTAGCCAAGACACATTAGCCAAGACACCTTAGCCAAGACACATTAGCCAAGACACATTAGCCAAGACACCTTAGCCAAGACACCTTAGCCAAGACACCTTAGCCAAGACACATTAGCCGAGACACATTAGCCAAGACACCTTAGCCAAGACACCTTAGCCAAGACACATTAGCCAAGACACATTAGCCAAGACACCTTAGCCAAGACACCTTAGCCAAGACACATTAGCCAAGACACATTAGCCAAGACACATTAGCCAAGACACTTTAGCCAAGACACCTTAGCCAAGACACTTTGGCCGAGACACATTAGCCAAGACACCTTAGCCAAGACACCTTAGCCAAGACACCTTAGCCAAGACACCTTAGCCAAGACACCTTAGCCAAGACACATTAGCCAAGACACCTTAGCCAAGACACCTTAGCCAAGACACCTTAGCCAAGACACATTAGCCAAGACACCTTAGCCAAGACACCTTAGCCAAGACACCTTAGCCGAGACACATTAGCCAAGACACCTTAGCCAAGACACCTTAGCCAAGACACCTTAGCCAAGACACATTAGCCAAGACACCTTAGCCAAGACACCTTAGCCAAGACACCTTAGCCAAGACACCTTAGCCAAGACACCTTAGCCAAGACACCTTAGCCAAGACACCTTAGCCAAGACACCTTAGCCAAGACACCTTAGCCAAGACACATTAGCCAAGACACATTAGCCGAGACACCTCAGCCAAGACACATTAGCCGAGACACCTTAGCCAAGACACCTTAGCCAAGACACCTTAGCCAAGACACCTTAGCCAAGACACCTTAGCCAAGACACCTTAGCCAAGACACTTTAGCCAAGACACATTAGCCAAGACACCTTAGCCAAGACACCTTAGCCGAGACACATTAGCCAAGACACCTTAGCCAAGACACCTTAGCCAAGACACCTTAGCCGAGACACATTAGCCAAGACACCTTAGCCAAGACACATTAGCCAAGACACATTAGCCAAGACACATTAGCCAAGACACCTTAGCCAAGACACTTTAGCCAAGACACTTTAGCCAAGACACATTAGCCAAGACACCTTAGCCAAGACACCTTAGCCAAGACACCTTAGCCAAGACACATTAGCCAAGACACCTTAGCCGAGACACATTAGCCAAGACACTTTAGCCAAGACACCTTAGCCAAGACACATTAGCCAAGACACCTTAGCCAAGACACCTTAGCCAAGACACCTTAGCCAAGACACAATAGCCAAGACACCTTAGCCAAGACTCCCTAGCCAAGACACCTTAGCCAAGACACATTAGCCAAGACACCTTAGCCAAGACACTTTAGCCAAGACATTTTAGCCAAGACACATTAGCCAAGACACCTTAGCCAAGACACATTAGCCGAGACACCTTAGCCAAGACACCTTAGCCGAGACACCTTAGCCAAGACACATTAGCCGAGACACCTTAGCCAAGACACATTAGCCGAGACACATTAGCCAAGACACCTTAGCCAAGACACCTTAGCCAAGACAGCTTAGCCAAGACACTTTGGCCGAGACACATTAGCCAAGACACCTTAGCCAAGACACATTAGCCAAGACACCTTAGCCGAGACACATTAGCCAAGACACCTTAGCCAAGACACCTTAGCCAAGACACATTAGCCGAGACACATTAGCCAAGACACCTTAGCCAAGACACATTAGCCAAGACACCTTAGCCAAGACACCTTAGCCAAGACACATTAGCCAAGACACCTTAGCCAAGACACCTTAGCCAAGACACCTTAGCCGAGACACCTTAGCCAAGACACCTTAGCCAAGACACATTAGCCAAGACACATTAGTCAGGATACATAAGCCAAGACACATTAGCCAAGACACCTTAGCCAAGACACATAAGCCAAGACACCTTAGCCGAGACACATTAGCCAAGACACCTTAGCCAAGACACCTTAGCCAAGACACCTTAGCCAAGACACATTAGCCAAGACACCTTAGCCAAGACACCTTAGCCGAGACACATTAGCCAAGACACATTAGCCAAGACACATTAGCCAAGACACCTTAGCCAAGACACCTTAGCCAAGACACCTTAGCCAAGACACCTTAGCCAAGACATCTTAGCCAAGACACATTAGCCAAGACACCTTAAGCAAGACACCTTAGCCAAGACACATTAGCCAAGACACCTTAGCCAAGACACCTTAGCCAAGACACCTTAGCCGAGACACATTAGCCAAGACACCTTAGCCAAGACACATTAGCCAAGACACCTTAGCCAAGACACCTTAGCCAAGACACCTTAGCCGAGACACTTTAGCCAAGACATTTTAGCCAAGACACATTAGCCAAGACACCTTAGCCAAGACACCTTAGCCGAGACACCTTAGCCAAGACACCTTAGCCGAGACACCTTAGCCAAGACACATTAGCCGAGACACCTTAGCCAAGACACATTAGCCGAGACACATTAGCCAAGACACCTTAGCCAAGACACCTTAGCCAAGACACCTTAGCCAAGACACTTTAGCCAAGACACATTAGCCAAGACACCTTAGCCAAGACACATTAGCCGAGACACCTTAGCCAAGACACCTTAGCCGAGACACCTTAGCCAAGACACATTAGCCGAGACACCTTAGCCAAGACACATTAGCCGAGACACATTAGCCAAGACACCTTAGCCAAGACACCTTAGCCAAGACACCTTAGCCAAGACACTTTGGCCGAGACACATTAGCCAAGACACCTTAGCCAAGACACATTAGCCAAGACACCTTAGCCGAGACACATTAGCCAAGACACCTTAGCCAAGACACCTTAGCCAAGACACATTAGCCGAGACACATTAGCCAAGACACCTTAGCCAAGACACATTAGCCAAGACACCTTAGCCAAGACACCTTAGCCAAGACACATTAGCCAAGACACCTTAGCCAAGACACCTTAGCCAAGACACCTTAGCCGAGACACCTTAGCCAAGACACCTTAGCCAAGACACATTAGCCAAGACACATTAGTCAGGATACATAAGCCAAGACACATAAGCCAAGACACAATAGCCAAGACACCTTAGCCAAGACACCTTCGCCAAGACACCTTAGCCAAGACACCTTAGCCAAGACACCTTAGCCGAGACACATTAGCCAAGACACCTTAGCCAAGACACCTTAGCCAAGACACCTTAGCCAAGACACCTTAGCCAAGACACATTAGCCAAGACACATTAGCCAAGACACATTAGCCAAGACACCTTAGCCAAGACACCTTAGCCAAGACACCTTAGCCAAGACACATTAGCCAAGACACATTAGCCAAGACACATTAGCCAAGACACCTTAGCCAAGACACCTTAGCCAAGACACCTTAGCCAAGACACAGTAGCCAAGACACCTTAGCCGAGACACCTCAGCCAAGACACCTTAGCCAAGACACCTTAGCCAAGACACCTTAGCCAAGACACATTAGCCAAGACAAATTAGCCAAGACACCTTAGCCGAGACACTTTAGCCAAGACATTTTAGCCAAGACACATTAGCCAAGACACCTTAGCCAAGACACATTAGCCGAGACACCTTAGCCAAGACACCTTAGCCAAGACACTTTAGCCAAGACACTTTAGCCAAGACACATTAGCCAAGACACCTTAGCCAAGACACATTAGCCGAGACACATTAGCCAAGACACCTTAGCCAAGACACATTAGCCAAGACACCTTAGCCAAGACACCTTAGCCAAGACACCTTAGCCAAGACACATTAGCCAAGACACCTTAGCCAAGACACATTAGCCAAGACACCTTAGCCAAGACACCTTAGCCAAGACACCTTAGCCAAGACACTTTAGCCAAGACACTTTAGCCAAGACACATTAGCCAAGACACCTTAGCCAAGACACACTAGCCGAGACACATTAGCCAAGACACCTTAGCCAAGACACATTAGCCAAGACACCTTAGCCAAGACACCTTAGCCAAGACACCTTAGCCGAGACACATTAGCCAAGACACCTTAGCCAAGACACCTTAGCCAAGACACCTTAGCCAAGACACCTTAGCCAAGACACATTAGCCAAGACACATTAGCCAAGACACATTAGCCAAGACACCTTAGCCAAGACACCTTAGCCAAGACACCTTAGCCAAGACACATTAGCCAAGACACATTAGCCAAGACACATTAGCCAAGACACATTAGCCAAGACACCTTAGCCAAGACACCTTAGCCAAGACACAGTAGCCAAGACACCTTAGCCGAGACACCTCAGCCAAGACACCTTAGCCAAGACACCTTAGCCAAGACACCTTAGCCAAGACACATTAGCCAAGACACCTTAGCCAAGACACCTTAGCCAAGACACCTTAGCCAAGACACCTTAGCCAAGACACATTAGCCGAGACACATTAGCCAAGACACCTTAGCCAAGACACCTTAGCCAAGACACCTTAGCCAAGACACCTTAGCCAAGACACATCAGCCGAGACACCTTAGCCAAGACACATTAGCCGAGACACATTAGCCAAGACACCTTAGCCAAGACACATTAGCCAAGACACCTTAGCCAAGACACCTTAGCCAAGACACCTTAGCCAAGACACCTTAGCCAAAACACTTTGGCCGAGACACATTAGCCAAGACACCTTAGCCAAGACACCTTAGCCAAGACACCTTAGCCAAGACACCTTAGCCAAGACACCTTAGCCAAGACACCTTAGCCGAGACACATTAGCCAAGACACCTTAGCCAAGACACCTTAGCCAAGACACATTAGCCAAGACACCTTAGCCAAGACACATTAGCCAAGACACTTTAGCCAAGACACCTTAGCCGAGACACTTTGGCCGAGACACATTAGCCAAGACACCTTAGCCAAGACACATTAGCCAAGACACCTTAGCCAAGACACCTTAGCCAAGACACCTTAGCCAAGACACCTTAGCCAAGACACTTTAGCCAAGACACCTTAGCCAAGACACCTTAGCCAAGACACCTTAGCCAAGACACCTTAGCCAAGACACATTAGCCAAGACACCTTAGCCAAGACACTTTAGCCAAGATACTTTAGCCAAGATACATTAGCCAAGACACCTTAGCCGAGACACATTAGCCAAGACACATTAGCCAAGACACCTTAGCCAAGACACCTTAGCCAAGACACCTTAGCCACGACACATTAGCCAAGACACCTTAGCCGAGACACATTAGCCAAGACACCTTAGCCAAGACACCTTAGCCAAGACACCTTAGCCAAGACACCTTAGCCAAGACACATTAGCCAAGACACATTAGCCAAGACACATTAGCCAAGACACATTAGCCAAGACACCTTAGCCAAGACACCTTAGCCAAGACACCTTAGCCAAGACACAGTAGCCAAGACACCTTAGCCGAGACACATTAGCCAAGACACCTAAGCCAAGACACCTTAGCCAAGACACCTTAGCCAAGACACATTAGCCAAGACACCTTAGCCAAGACACCTTAGCCAAGACACCTTAGCCAAGACACCTTAGCCGAGACACATTAGCCAAGACACCTTAGCCAAGACACCTTAGCCAAGACACCTTAGCCAAGACACCTTAGCCAAGACACCTTAGCCAAGACACCTTAGCCAAGACACATTAGCCAAGACACCTTAGCCAAGACACATCAGCCGAGACACATTAGCCAAGACACATTAGCCGAGACACATTAGCCAAGACACCTTAGCCAAGACACCTTAGCCAAGACACCTTAGCCAAGACACCTTAGCCAAGACACCTTAGCCAAGACACCTTAGCCAAGACACATTAGCCAAGACACCTTAGCCAAGACACTTTAGCCAAGACACTTTAGCCAAGATACATTAGCCAAGACACCTTAGCCGAGACACATTAGCCAAGACACCTTAGCCAAGACATTTTAGCCAAGACACATTAGCCAAGACACCTTAGCCAAGACACATTAGCCAAGACACCTTAGCCAAGACACCTTAGCCAAGACACATTAGCCAAGACACCTTAGCCAAGACACCTTAGCCAAGACACCTTAGCCAAGACACCTTAGCCAAGACACATTAGCCAAGACACCTTAGCCAAGACACCTTAGCCAAGACACCTTAGCCAAGACACCTTAGCCAAGACACATTAGCCAAGACACCTTAGCCAAGACACTTTAGCCAAGACACTTTAGCCAAGATACATTAGCCAAGACACCTTAGCCGAGACACATTAGCCAAGACACATTAGCCAAGACACCTTAGCCAAGACACCTTAGCCAAGACACATTAGCCAAGACACCTTCGCCGATACACATTAGCCAAGACACTTTAGCCAAGACACCTTAGCCAAGACACTTTGGCCGAGACACATTAGCCAAGACACCTTAGCCAAGACACCTTAGCCAAGACACCTTAGCCAAGACACCTTAGCCAAGACACCTTAGCCAAGACACATTAGCCAAGACACCTTAGCCAAGACACCTTAGCCAAGACACCTTAGCCAAGACACCTTAGCCAAGACACCTTAGCCAAGACACCTTAGCCAAGACACCTTAGCCAAGACACCTTAGCCGAGACACATTAGCCGAGACACATTAGCCAAGACACATTAGCCAAGACACCTTAGCCAAGACACCTTAGCCAAGACACTTTAGCAAAGATACATTAGCCAAGACACCTAAGCCGAGACACATTAGCCAAGACACCTTAGGCAAGACACCTTAGCCAAGACACCTTAGCCAAGACACATTAGCCAAGACACCTTAGCCAAGACACTTTAGCCAAGACACTTTAGCCAAGATACATTAGCCAAGACACCTTAGCCGAGACACATTAGCCAAGACACATTAGCCAAGACACCTTAGCCAAGACACCTTAGCCAAGACACCTTAGCCAAGACACATTAGCCAAGACACCTTAGCCGAGACACATTAGCCAAGACACTTTAGCCAAGACACCTTAGCCAAGACACTTTGGCCAAGACACATTAGCCAAGACACCTTAGCCAAGACACCTTAGCCAAGACACCTTAGCCAAGACACCTTAGCCAAGACACCTTAGCCAAGACACATTAGCCAAGACACCTTAGCCAAGACACCTTAGCCAAGACACCTTAGCCAAGACACCTTAGCCAAGACACCTTAGCCAAGACACATTAGCCAAGACACCTTAGCCAAGACACCTTAGCCAAGACACCTTAGCCAAGACACCTTAGCCAAGACACCTTAGCCGAGACACATTAGCCGAGACACATTAGCCAAGACACCTTAGCCAAGACACCTTAGCCAAGACACTTTAGCCAAGACACTTTAGCCAAGACACTTTAGCCAAGATACATTAGCCAAGACACCTTAGCCGAGACACATTAGCCAAGACACCTTAGGCAAGACACCTTAGCCAAGACACCTTAGCCAAGACACCTTAGCCAAGACACCTTAGCCAAGACACATTAGCCAAGACACCTTAGCCGAGACACATTAGCCAAGACACTTTAGCCAAGACACCTTAGCCGAGACACATTAGCCAAGACACCTTAGCCAAGACACCTTAGCCAAGACACCTTAGCCAAGACACCTTAGCCAAGACACCTTAGCCAAGACACATTAGCCGAGACACATCAGCCAAGACACCTTAGCCAAGACACCTTAGCCACGACACATAAGCCAAGACACCTTAGCCAAGACACCTTAGCCAAGACACCTTAGCCAAGACACCTTAGCCAAGACACCTTAGCCGAGACACATTAGCCAAGACACCTTAGCCAAGACACCTTAGCCAAGACACCTTAGCCAAGACACATTAGCCAAGACACCTTAGCCAAGACACCTTAGCCAAGACACCTTAGCCAAGACACTTTAGCCAAGACACCTTAGCCAAGACACCTTTGCCAAGACACCTTAGCCAAGACACCTTAGCCAAGACACATTAGCCAAGACACCTTAGCCAAGACACCTTAGCCAAGACACCTTAGCCGAGACACATTAGCCAAGACACCTTAGCCAAGACACCTTAGCCAAGACACCTTAGCCAAGACACATAAGCCAAGACACCTTAGCCAAGACACCTTAGCCAAGACACCTTAGCCGAGACACATTAGCCGAGACACATTTGCCAAGACACCTTAGCCAAGACACCTTAGCCAAGACACCTTAGCCAAGACACCTTAGCCGAGACACATTAGCCAAGACACCTTAGCCAAGGCACATTAGCCAAGGCACATTAGCCAAGACACCTTAGCCAAGACACCTAAGCCAAGACACCTTAGCCGAGACACATTAGCCAAGACACCTTAGCCAAGACACATTAGCCAAGACACATTAGCCAAGACACCTTAGCCAAGACACTTTAGCCAAGACACCTTAGCCGAGACACATTAGCCAAGACACTTTAGCCAAGAAACCTTAGCCAAGACACTTTGGCCGAGACACATTAGCCAAGACACCTTAGCCAAGACACCTTAGCCAAGACACCTTAGCCAAGACACCTTAGCCAAGACACCTTAGCCAAGACACCTAAGCCAAGACACCTTAGCCAAGACACATTAGCCAAGACATCTTAGCCAAGACACCTTAGCCAAGACACCTTAGCCAAGACACCTTAGCCAAGACACCTTAGCCGAGACACATTAGCCGAGACACATTAGCCAAGACACCTTGGCCAAGACACCTTAGCCAAGACACCTTAGCCAAGACACCTTAGCCGAGACACATTAGCCAAGACACCTTAGCCAAGACACATTAGCCAAGACACATTAGCCAAGACACCTTAGCCAAGACACCTTAGCCAAGACACCTTAGCCAAGACACATTAGCCAAGACACATTAGCCAAGACACCTTAGCCAAGACACCTTAGCCAAGACACTTTAGCCAAGACACATTAGCCAAGACACCTTAGCCAAGACACCTTAGCCAAGACACCTTAGCCAAGACACCTTAGCCAAGACACATTAGCCAAGACACCTTAGCCAAGACACATTAGCCAAGACACCTTAGCCAAGACACCTTAGCCAAGACACCTTAGCCAAGACACATTAGCCAAGACACATTGGCCAAGACACCTTAGCCAAGACACCTTAGCCAAGACACATTAGCCAAGACACCTTAGCCAAGACACATTAGCCAAGACACCTTAGCCAAGACACCTTAGCCAAGACACCTTAGCCAAGACACCTTAGCCAAGACACATTAGCTAAGACACCTTAGCCAAGACACATTAGCCAAAACACTTTAGCCAAGACACATTAGCTAACACACCTTAGCCAAGACACCTTTCCCAAGACACATTAGCCAAGACACCTTAGCCAAGACATCTTAGCCAAGACACATTAGCCAAGACACCTTAGCCAAGACACCTTAGCCAAGACACCTTAGCCAAGACACCTTAGCCAAGACACCTTAGCCGAGACACATTAGCCAAGACACCTTAGCCAAGACACATTAGCCAAGACACATTAGCCAAGACACCTTAGCCAAGACACCTTAGCCAAGACACCTTAGCCGAGACACATTAGCCAAGACACCTTAGCCAAGACACATTAGCCAAGACACCTTAGCCAAGACACCTTAGCCAAGACACCTTAGCCAAGACACCTTAGCCAAGACACATTAGCCGAGACACATTAGCCAAGACACCTTAGCCAAGACACCTTAGCCAAGACACCTTAGCCAAGACACATTAGCCAATACACCTTAGCCAAGACACCTTAGCCAAGACACCTTAGCCAAGACACCTTAGCCAAGACACTTTAGCCAAGACACCTTAGCCAAGACACCTTAGCCAAGACACCTTAGCCAAGACACATTAGCCGAGACACATTAGCCAATACACCTTAGCCAAGACACCTTAGCCAAGACACCTTAGCCAAGACACATTAGCCAAGACACATTAGCCAAGACACCTTAGCCAAGACACATTAGCCAAGACACATTAGCCAAGACACATTACCCAAGACACCTTAGCCAAGACACCTTAGCCAAGACACCTTAGCCAAGACACATTAGCCAAGACACCTTAGCCAAGACACCTTAGCCAAGACACCTTAGCCAAGACACCTTAGCCGAGACACATTAGCCAAGACACATTAGCCAAGACACATTAGCCAAGACACCTTAGCCAAGACACCTTAGCCAAGACACCTTAGCCAAGGCACCTTAGACGAGACACATTAGCCAAGACACCTTAGCCAAGACACATTAGCCAAGACACATTAGCCAAGACACCTTAGCCAAGACACCTTAGCCAAGACACCTTAGCCGAGACACATTAGCCAAGACACCTTAGCCAAGACACATTAGCCAAGACACATTAGCCAAGACACATTAGCCAAGACACCTTAGCCAAGACACTTTAGCCAAGACACCTTAGCCAAGACACCTTAGCCAAGACACCTTAGCCAAGACACATTAGCCAAGACACCTTAGCCAAGACACATTAGCCAAGACACCTTAGCCAAGACACCTTAGCCAAGACACATTAGCCAAGACACCTTAGCCAAGACACCTTAGCCAAGACACCTTAGCCAAGACACATTAGCCAAGACACATTAGCCAAGACACCTTAGCCAAGACACCTTAGCCAAGACACCTTAGCCAAGACACATTAGCCAAGACACATTAGCCAAGACACCTTAGCCAAGACACATTAGCCGAGACACATTAGCCAAGACACCTAAGCCAAGACACCTTAGCCAAGACACCTTAGCCAAGACACCTTAGCCAAGACACCTTAGCCAAGACACCTTAGCCAAGACACATTAGCCAAGACACATTAGCCAAGACACCTTAGCCAAGACACCTTAGTCAAGACACCTAAGCCAAGACACCTTAGCCAAGACACCTTAGCCAAGACACCTTAGCCAAGACACATTAGCCAAGACACATTAGCCAAGACACCTTAGCCAAGACACCTTAGCCAAGACACCTAAGCCAAGACACCTTAGCCAAGACACCTTAGCCAAGACACCTTAGCCAAGACACCTTAGCCAAGACACCTTAGCCAGGACACCTTAGCCGAGACACATTAGCCAAGACACCTTAGCCAAGACACCTTAGCCAAGACACCTTAGCCAAGACATATTAGCCAAGACACATTAGCCAAGACACCTTAGCCAAGACACCTTAGCCAAGACACCTTAGCCAAGACACCTTAGCAAAGACACCTTAGCCAAGACACCTTAGCCAAGACACCTAAGCCAAGACACCTTAGCCAAGACACCTTAGCCAAGACACCTTAGCCAAGACACCTTAGCCAAGACACCTTAGCCAAGACACCTTAGCCAAGACACATTAGCCAAGACACATTAGCCAAGACACCTTAGCCAAGACACCTTAGCCAAGACACCTAAGCCAAGACACCTTAGCCAAGACACCTTAGCCAAGACACCTTAGCCAAGACACCTTAGCCAAGACACCTTAGCCGAGACACATTAGCCAAGACACCTTAGCCAAGACACCTTAGCCAAGACACCTTAGCCAAGACACCTTAGCCAAGACACCTAAGCCAAGACACCTTAGCCAAGACACCTAAGCCAAGACACCTTAGCCAAGACACCTTAGCCAAGACACCTTAGCCAAGACACCTAAGCCAAGACACCTTAGCCAAGACACCTTAGCCGAGACACATTAGCCAAGACACCTTAGCCGAGACACATTAGCCAAGACACCTTAGCCAAGACACATTAGCCAAGACACTTTAGCCGAGACACATTAGCCAAGACACCTTAGCCAAGACACCTTAGCCAAGACACCTTAGCCAAGACACCTTAGCCAAGACACCTTAGCCAAGACACATTAGCCAAGACACCTTAGCCAAGACACCTTAGCCAAGACACCTTAGCCAAGACACCTTAGCCAAGACACATTAGCCAAGACACATTAGCCAAGACACCTTAGCCGAGACACATTAGCCAAGACACCTTAGCCAAGACACATTAGCCAAGACACTTTAGCCGAGACACATTAGCCAAGACACATTAGCCAAGACACCTTAGCCAAGACACCTTAGCCAAGACACCTTAGCCAAGACACCTTAGCCGAGACACATTGGCCAAGACACTTTAGCCAAGACACCTTAGCCAAGACACATTAGCCAAGACACCTTAGCCGAGACACCTTAACCAAGACACCTTAGCCAAGACACATTAGCCAAGACACCTTAGCCTAGACACATTAGCCAAGACACATTAGCCAAGACACCTTAGCCTAGACACCTTAGCCAAGACACATTAGCCAAGACACCTTAGCCAAGACACATTAGCCGAGACACATTAGCCAAGACACATTAGCCAAGACACCTTAGCCTAGACACATTAGCCAAGACACATTAGCCAAGACACCTTAGCCTAGACACCTTAGCCAAGACACATTAGCCAAGACACCTTAGCCAAGACACCTTAGCCAAGACACCTTAGCCAAGACACATTAGCCAAGACACCTTAGCCAAGACACCTTAGCCAAGACACCTTAGCCAAGACACCTTAGCCGAGACACATTAGCCAAGACACCTTAGCCAAGACACATTAGCCAAGACACTTTAGCCGAGACACATTAGCCAAGACACATTAGCCAAGACACCTTAGCCAAGACACCTTAGCCAAGACACCTTAGCCAAGACACCTTAGCCAAGACACATTAGCCAAGACACTTTAGCCAAGACACCTTAGCCAAGACACATTAGCCAAGACACCTTAGCCAAGACACCTTAACCAAGACACCTTAGCCAAGACACATTAGCCAAGACACCTTAGCCAAGACACCTTAGCCAAGACACCTTAGCCGAAACACCGTAGCCAAGACACATTAGCCAAGACACATTAGCCAAGACACCTTAGCCAAGACACCTTAGCCAAGACACCTTAGCCGAGACACATTAGCCAAGACACCTTAGCCAAGACACATAAGCCAAGACACATTAGCCAAGACACATTAGCCAAGACACCTTAGCCAAGACACCTTAGCCAAGACACTTTAGCCAAGACACATTAGCCAAGACACCTTAGCCAAGACACCTTAGCCGAGACACATTAGCCAAGACACATTAGCCAAGACACCTTAGCCAAGACACCTTAGCCAAGACACCTTAGCCAAGACACATTAGCCAAGACACCTTAGCCAAGACACATTAGCCAAGACACATTAGCCAAGACACCTTAGCCAAGACACCTTAGCCAAGACACCTTAGCCAAGACACCTTAGCCAAGACACATTAGCCAAGACACATTAGCCAAGACACATTAGCCAAGACACATTAGCCAAGACACCTTAGCCAAGACACATTAGCCAAGACACCTTAGCCAAGACACATTAGCCAAGACACCTTAGCCAAGACACCTTAGCCAAGACACCTTAGCCAAGACACCTTAGCCGAGACACATTAGCCAAGACACCTTAGCCAAGACACATTAGCCAAGACACATTAGCCAAGACACCTTAGCCAAGACACCTTAGCCAAGACACCTTAGCCGAGACACATTAGCCAAGACACCTTAGCCAAGACACATTAGCCAAGACACCTTAGCCAAGACACCTTAGCCAAGACACCTTAGCCAAGACACCTTAGCCAAGACACATTAGCCGAGACACATTAGCCAATACACCTTAGCCAAGACACCTTAGCCAAGACACCTTAGCCAAGACACATTAGCCAATACACCTTAGCCAAGACACCTTAGCCAAGACACCTTAGCCAAGACACCTTAGCCAAGACACTTTAGCCAAGACACCTTAGCCAAGACACATTAGCCAAGACACCTTAGCCAAGACACATTAGCCGAGACACATTAGCCAATACACCTTAGCCAAGACACCTTAGCCAAGACACCTTAGCCAAGACACATTAGCCAAGACACATTAGCCAAGACACCTTAGCCAAGACACATTAGCCAAGACACATTAGCCAAGACACATTACCCAAGACACCTTTGCCAAGACACCTTAGCCAAGACACCTTAGCCAAGACACATTAGCCAAGACACCTTAGCCAAGACACCTTAGCCAAGACACCTTAGCCAAGACACCTTAGCCGAGACACATTAGCCAAGACACATTAGCCAAGACACATTAGCCAAGACACCTTAGCCAAGACACCTTAGCCAAGACACCTTAGCCAAGGCACCTTAGACGAGACACATTAGCCAAGACACCTTAGCCAAGACACATTAGCCAAGACACATTAGCCAAGACACCTTAGCCAAGACACCTTAGCCAAGACACCTTAGCCGAGACACATTAGCCAAGACACCTTAGCCAAGACACATTAGCCAAGACACATTAGCCAAGACACATTAGCCAAGACACCTTAGCCAAGACACTTTAGCCAAGACACATTAGCCAAGACACCTTAGCCAAGACACCTTAGCCAAGACACCTTAGCCAAGACACCTTAGCCAAGACACATTAGCCAAGACACCTTAGCCAAGACACATTAGCCAAGACACCTTAGCCAAGACACCTTAGCCAAGACACCTTAGCCAAGACACCTTAGCCAAGACACATTAGCCAAGACACCTTAGCCAAGACACCTTAGCCAAGACACCTTAGCCAAGACACATTAGCCAAGACACATTAGCCAAGACACCTTAGCCAAGACACCTTAGCCAAGACACATTAGCCAAGACACATTAGCCAAGACACCTTAGCCAAGACACATTAGCCGAGACACATTAGCCAAGACACCTAAGCCAAGACACCTTAGCCAAGACACCTTAGCCAAGACACCTTAGCCAAGACACCTTAGCCAAGACACCTTAGCCAAGACACATTAGCCAAGACACATTAGCCAAGACACCTTAGCCAAGACACCTTAGTCAAGACACCTAAGCCAAGACACCTTAGCCAAGACACCTTAGCCAAGACACCTTAGCCAAGACACATTAGCCAAGACACATTAGCCAAGACACCTTAGCCAAGACACCTTAGCCAAGACACCTAAGCCAAGACACCTTAGCCAAGACACCTTAGCCAAGACACCTTAGCCAAGACACCTTAGCCAAGACACCTTAGCCAGGACACCTTAGCCGAGACACATTAGCCAAGACACCTTAGCCAAGACACCTTAGCCAAGACACCTTAGCCAAGACATATTAGCCAAGACACATTAGCCAAGACACCTTAGCCAAGACACCTTAGCCAAGACACCTTAGCCAAGACACCTTAGCAAAGACACCTTAGCCAAGACACCTTAGCCAAGACACCTAAGCCAAGACACCTTAGCCAAGACACCTTAGCCAAGACACCTTAGCCAAGACACCTTAGCCAAGACACCTTAGCCAAGACACATTAGCCAAGACACATTAGCCAAGACACCTTAGCCAAGACACCTTAGCCAAGACACCTAAGCCAAGACACCTTAGCCAAGACACCTTAGCCAAGACACCTTAGCCAAGACACCTTAGCCAAGACACCTTAGCCGAGACACATTAGCCAAGACACCTTAGCCAAGACACCTTAGCCAAGACACCTTAGCCTAGACACCTTAGCCAAGACACCTAAGCCAAGACACCTTAGCCAAGACACCTAAGCCAAGACACCTTAGCCAAGACACCTTAGCCAAGACACCTTAGCCAAGACACCTAAGCCAAGACACCTTAGCCAAGACACCTTAGCCGAGACACATTAGCCAAGACACCTTAGCCGAGACACATTAGCCAAGACACCTTAGCCAAGACACATTAGCCAAGACACTTTAGCCGAGACACATTAGCCAAGACACCTTAGCCAAGACACCTTAGCCAAGACACCTTAGCCAAGACACCTTAGCCAAGACACCTTAGCCAAGACACATTAGCCAAGACACCTTAGCCAAGACACCTTAGCCAAGACACCTTAGCCAAGACACCTTAGCCAAGACACATTAGCCAAGACACATTAGCCAAGACACCTTAGCCGAGACACATTAGCCAAGACACCTTAGCCAAGACACATTAGCCAAGACACTTTAGCCGAGACACATTAGCCAAGACACATTAGCCAAGACACCTTAGCCAAGACACCTTAGCCAAGACACCTTAGCCAAGACACCTTAGCCGAGACACATTGGCCAAGACACTTTAGCCAAGACACCTTAGCCAAGACACATTAGCCAAGACACCTTAGCCGAGACACCTTAACCAAGACACCTTAGCCAAGACACAATAGCCAAGACACCTTAGCCGAGACACATTAGCCAAGACACCTTAGCCAAGACACATTAGCCAAGACACTTTAGCCGAGACACATTGGCCAAGACACCTTAGCCAAGACACCTTAGCCAAGACACCTTAGCCAAGACACCTTAGCCAAGACACCTTAGCCAAGACACCTTAGCCAAGACACATTAGCCAAGACACATTAGCCAAGACACCTTAGCCTAGACACATTAGCCAAGACACATTAGCCAAGACACCTTAGCCAAGACACATTAGCCAAGACACTTTAGCCGAGACACATTAGCCAAGACACATTAGCCAAGACACCTTAGCCAAGACACCTTAGCCAAGACACCTTAGCCTAGACACATTAGCCAAGACACATTAGCCGAGACACCTTAGCCAAGACACATTAGCCAAGACACTTTAGCCGAGACACATTAGCCAAGACACATTAGCCAAGACACCTTAGCCAAGACACCTTAGCCAAGACACCTTAGCCAAGACACCTTAGCCAAGACACATTAGCCAAGACACATTAGCCAAGACACCTTAGCCAAGACACCTTAGCCAAGACACCTTAGCCAAGACACCTTAGCCAAGACACATTAGCCAAGACACTTTAGCCAAGACACCTTAGCCAAGACACATTAGCCAAGACACCTTAGCCAAGACACCTTAACCAAGACACCTTAGCCAAGACACATTAGCCAAGACACCTTAGCCTAGACACATTAGCCAAGACACATTAGCCAAGACACCTTAGCCTAACACCTTAGCCAAGACACATTAGCCAAGACACCTTAGCCAAGACACCTTAGCCAAGACACCTTAGCCGAAACACCTTAGCCAAGACACATTAGCCAAGACACATTAGCCAAGACACCTTAGCCAAGACACCTTAGCCAAGACACCTTAGCCGAGACACATTAGCCAAGACACCTTAGCCAAGACACATTAGCCAAGACACATTAGCCAAAACACATTAGCCAAGACACCTTAGCCAAGACACTTTAGCCAAGACACATTAGCCGAGACACATTAGCCAAGACACCTTAGCCAAGACACCTTAACCAAGACACCTTAGCCAAGACACATTAGCCAAGACACCTTAGCCTAGACACATTAGCCAAGACACCTTAGCCTAGACACCTTAGCCAAGACACATTAGCCAAGACACCTTAGCCAAGACACCTTAGCCAAGACACCTTAGCCAAGACACCTTAGCCGAAACACCTTAGCCAAGACACATTAGCCAAGACACATTAGCCAAGACACCTTAGCCAAGACACCTTAGCCAAGACACCTTAGCCGAGACACATTAGCCAAGACACCTTAGCCAAGACACATTAGCCAAGACACATTAGCCAAGACACATTAGCCAAGACACCTTAGCCAAGACACTTAAGCCAAGACACATTGGCCGAGACACATAAGCCAAGACACCTTAGCCAAGACACCTTAGCCAAGACACCTTAGCCGAGACACATTAGCCAAGACACCTTAGCCAAGACACCTTAGCCAAGACACCTTAGCCGAGACACCTTAGCCGAGACACCTTAGCCAAGACACTTTAGCCAAGACACATTAGCCAAGACACATAAGCCAAGACACCTTAGCCAAGACACCTTAGCCAAGACACCTTAGCCGAGACACATTAGCCAAGACACCTTAGCCAAGACACCTTAGCCGAGACACATTAGCCAAGACACCTTAGCCAAGACACCTTAGCCGAGACACATTAGCCGAGACACCTTAGCCAAGACACCTTAGCCAAGACACCTTAGCCAAGACACATTAGCCAAGACACCTTAGCCAAGACACCTTAGCCAAGACACTTTAGCCAAGACACATTAGCCAAGACACCTTAGCCAAGACACATTAGCCAAGACACCTTAGCCAAGACACCTTAGCCAAGACACCTTAGCCAAGACACCTTAGCCGAGACACATTAGCCAAGACACCTTAGCCAAGACACATTAGCCAAGACACATTAGCCGAGACACCTTAGCCAAGACACCTTAGCCAAGACACCTTAGCCGAGACACATTAGCCAAGACACCTTAGCCAAGACACCTTAGCCAAGACACTTTAGCCAAGACACTTTAGCCAAGACACATTAGCCAAGACACCTTAGCCAAGACACCTTAGCCAAGACACATTAGCCAAGACACATTAGCCAAGACACCTTAGCCGAGACACATTAGCCAAGACACTTTAGCCAAGACACCTTAGCCAAGACACATTAGCCAAGACACCTTAGCCAAGACACCTTAGCCAAGACACCTTAGCCAAGATACATTAGCCAAGACACCTTAGCCAAGACACCCTAGCCAAGACACCTTAGCCAAGACACATTAGCCAAGACACCTTAGCCAAGACACCTTAGCCAAGACACCTTAGCCAAGACACCTTAGCCAAGACACATTAGCCAAGACACATTAGCCAAGACACATTAGCCAAGACACATTAGCCAAGACACCTTAGCCAAGACACATTAGCCGAGACACCTTAGCCAAGACACATAAGCCAAGACACCTTAGCCAAGACACATTAGCCAAGACACATTAGCCAAGACACCTTAGCCAAGACACATTAGCCAAGACACATTAGCCAAGACACCTTAGCCAAGACACATTAGCCAAGACACATTAGCCAAGACACATTAGTCAGGATACATAAGCCAAGACACATAAGCCAAGACACATTAGCCAAGACACCTTAGCCAAGACACCTTCGCCAAGACACCTTAGCCGAGACACATTAGCCAAGACACATTAGCCGAGACACTTTAGCCAAGACACATTAGCCAAGACACCTTAGCCAAGACACCTTAGCCAAGACACCTTAGCCAAGACACATTAGCCAAGACACATTAGCCAAGACACCTTAGCCAAGACACCTTAGCCAAGACACATTAGCCGAGACACATTAGCCAAGACACCTTAGCCAAGACACATTAGCCAAGACACCTTAGCCAATACACCTTAGCCAAGACACATTAGCCAAGACACCTTAGCCAAGACACCTTAGCCAAGACACCTTAGCCGAGACACATTAGCCAAGACACCTTAGCCAAGACACATTAGCCAAGACACCTTAGCCAAGACACCTTAGCCAAGACACCTTAGCCGAGACACTTTAGCCAAGACATTTTAGCCAAGACACATTAGCCAAGACACCTTAGCCAAGACACATTAGCCGAGACACCTTAGCCAAGACTCCTTAGCCGAGACACCTTAGCCAAGACACATTAGCCGAGACACCTTAGCCAAGACACATTAGCCAAGACACATTAGCCAAGACACCTTAGCCAAGACACCTTAGCCAAGACACCTTAGCCAAGACACTTTGGCCGAGACACATTAGCCAAGACACCTTAGCCAAGACACATTAGCCAAGACACCTTAGCCGAGACACATTAGCCAAGACACCTTAGCCAAGACACCTTAGCCAAGACACCTTAGCCAAGACACCTTAGCCAAGACACCTTAGCCGAGACACATTAGCCAAGACACCTTAGCCAAGACACATTAGCCAAGACACCTTAGCCAAGACACCTTAGCCGAGACACCTTAGCCAAGACACATTAGCCGAGACACATTAGCCAAGACACATTAGCCGAGACACATTAGCCAAGACACCTTAGCCAAGACACATTAGCCAAGACACCTTAGCCAAGACACCTTAGCCAAGACACATTAGCCAAAACACCTTAGCCAAGACACCTTAGCCAAGACACATTAGCCAAGACACCTTAGCCAAGACACCTTAGCCAAGACACTTTAGCCAAGACACTTTAGCCAAGACACATTAGCCAAGACACCTTAGCCAAGACACATTAGCCGAGACACATTAGCCAAGACACCTTAGCCAAGACACATTAGCCAAGACACCTTAGCCAAAACAACTTAGCCAAGACACCTTAGCCAAGACACCTTAGCCGAGACACATTAGTCAAGACACCTTAGCCAAGACACCTTAGCCAAGACACCTTAGCCAAGACACCTTAGCCAAGACACATTAGCCAAGACACATTAGCCAAGACACATTAGCCAAGACACATTAGCCAAGACACCTTAGCCAAGACACCTTAGCCAAGACACATTAGCCAAGACACCTTAGCCAAGACACATTAGTCAAGACACCTTAGCCAAGACACCTTAGCCGAGACACCTTAGCCAAGACGCATTAGCCAAGACACCTTAGCCAAGACACATTAGCCGAGACACATTAGCCAAGACACCTTAGCCAAGACACATTAGCCAAGACACCTTAGCCAAGACACCTTAGCCAAGACACCTTAGCCAAGACACATTAGCCAAAACACCTTAGCCAAGACACATTAGCCAAGACACATTAGCCAAGACACCTTAGCCAAGACACCTTAGCCAAGACACTTTAGCCAAGACACTTTAGCCAAGACACATTAGCCAAGACACCTTAGCCAAGACACATTAGCCGAGACACATTAGCCAAGACACCTTAGCCAAGACACATTAGCCAAGACACCTTAGCCAAGACACCTTAGCCAAGACACCTTAGCCGAGACACATTAGCCAAGACACCTTAGCCAAGACACCTTAGCCAAGACACCTTAGCCAAGACACCTTAGCCAAGACACATTAGCCAAGACACATTAGCCAAGACACATTAGCCAAGACACTTTAGCCAAGACACATTAGCCAACACACCTTAGCCAAGACACCTTAGCCGAGACACATTAGCCAAGACACATTAGCCAAGACACCTTAGCCAAGACACCTTAGCCAAGACACCTTAGCCAAGACACATTAGCCAAGACACCTTAGCCAAGACACATTAGCCAAGACACCTTAGCCAAGACACATTAGCCAAGACACCTTAGCCAAGACACCTTAGCCAAGACACCTTAGCCAAGACACATTAGCCAAGACACATTAGCCAAGACACATTAGCCAAGACACCTTAGCCAAGACACCTTAGCCGAGACACCTTAGCCAAGACGCATTAGCCAAGACACCTTAGCCAAGACACATTAGCCGAGACACATTAGCCAAGACACCTTAGCCAAGACACATTAGCCAAGACACCTTAGCCAAGACACCTTAGCCAAGACACCTTAGCCAAGACACATTAGCCAAAACACCTTAGCCAAGACACATTAGCCAAGACACATTAGCCAAGACACCTTAGCCAAGACACCTTAGCCAAGACACCTTAGCCAAGACACCTTAGCCGAGACACATTAGTCAAGACACCTTAGCCAAGACACCTTAGCCAAGACACCTTAGCCAAGACACCTTAGCCAAGACACATTAGCCAAGACACATTAGCCAAGACACATTAGCCAAGACACCTTAGCCAAGACACCTTAGCCAAGACACCTTAGCCAAGACACATTAGCCAAGACACCTTAGCCAAGACACATTAGCCAAGACACCTTAGCCAAGACACCTTAGCCGAGACACCTTAGCCAAGACGCATTAGCCAAGACACCTTAGCCAAGACACATTAGCCGAGACACATTAGCCAAGACACCTTAGCCAAGACACATTAGCCAAGACACCTTAGCCAAGACACCTTAGCCAAGACACCTTAGCCAAGACACATTAGCCAAAACACCTTAGCCAAGACACATTAGCCAAGACACATTAGCCAAGACACCTTAGCCAAGACACCTTAGCCAAGACACTTTAGCCAAGACACTTTAGCCAAGACACATTAGCCAAGACACCTTAGCCAAGACACATTAGCCGAGACACATTAGCCAAGACACCTTAGCCAAGACACATTAGCCAAGACACCTTAGCCAAGACACCTTAGCCAAGACACCTTAGCCGAGACACACTAGCCAAGACACCTTAGCCAAGACACATTAGCCGAGACACATTGGCCAAGACACCTTAGCCAAGACACATTAGCCAAGACACCTTAGCCAAGACACCTTAGCCAAGACACCTTAGCCAAGACACTTTGGCCGAGACACATTAGCCAAGACACCTTAGCCAAGACACATTAGCCAAGACACTTTAGCCGAGACACATTAGCCAAGACACATTAGCCAAGACACCTTAGCCAAGACACCTTAGCCAAGACACCTTAGCCAAGACACCTTAGCCAAGACACATTAGCCAAGACACTTTAGCCAAGACACCTTAGCCAAGACACATTAGCCAAGACACCTTAGCCAAGACACCTTAGCCAAGACACCTTAGCCAAGACACCTTAGCCAAGACACATTAGCCAAGACACCTTAGCCAAGACACCTTAGCCAAGACACCTTAGCCGAAACACCGTAGCCAAGACACATTAGCCAAGACACATTAGCCAAGACACCTTAGCCAAGACACCTTAGCCAAGACACCTTAGCCGAGACACATTAGCCAAGACACCTTAGCCAAGACACATAAGCCAAGACACATTAGCCAAGACACATTAGCCAAGACACCTTAGCCAAGACACCTTAGCCAAGACACTTTAGCCAAGACACATTAGCCAAGACACCTTAGCCGAGACACATTAGCCAAGACACATTAGCCAAGACACCTTAGCCAAGACACCTTAGCCAAGACACCTTAGCCAAGACACATTAGCCAAGACACCTTAGCCAAGACACATTAGCCAAGACACCTTAGCCAAGACACATTAGCCAAGACACCTTAGCCAAGACACCTTAACCAAGACACCTTAGCCAAGACACATTAGCCAAGACACCTTAGCCAAGACACCTTAGCCAAGACACCTTAGCCGAAACACCGTAGCCAAGACACATTAGCCAAGACACATTAGCCAAGACACCTTAGCCAAGACACCTTAGCCAAGACACCTTAGCCGAGACACATTAGCCAAGACACCTTAGCCAAGACACATAAGCCAAGACACATTAGCCAAGACACATTAGCCAAGACACCTTAGCCAAGACACCTTAGCCAAGACACTTTAGCCAAGACACATTAGCCAAGACACCTTAGCCAAGACACCTTAGCCGAGACACATTAGCCAAGACACATTAGCCAAGACACCTTAGCCAAGACACCTTAGCCAAGACACCTTAGCCAAGACACATTAGCCAAGACACCTTAGCCAAGACACATTAGCCAAGACACCTTAGCCAAGACACATTAGCCAAGACACCTTAGCCAAGACACCTTAGCCAAGACACCTTAGCCAAGACACATTAGCCAAGACACATTAGCCAAGACACATTAGCCAAGACACATTAGCCAAGACACCTTAGCCAAGACACATTAGCCAAGACACCTTAGCCAAGACACATAAGCCAAGACACCTTAGCCAAGACACATTAGCCAAGACACCTTAGCCGAGACACATTAGCCGAGACACATTAGCCAAGACACCTTAGCCAAGACACCTTAGCCAAGACACCTTAGCCAAGACACATTAGCCGAGACACATTAGCCAAGACACCTTAGCCAAGACACATTAGCCAAGACACATTAGCCAAGACACCTTAGCCAAGACACCTTAGCCAAGACACCTTAGCCGAGACACATTAGCCGAGACACATTAGCCAAGACACCTAAGCCAAGACACCTTAGCCAAGACACATTAGCCAAGACACATTAGCCAAGACACCTTAGCCGAGACACATTAGCCAAGACACCTTAGCCAAGACACATTAGTCAAGACACTTTAGCCGAGACACATTAGCCAAGACACCTTAGCCAAGACACCTTAGCCAAGACACCTTAGCCAAGACACCTTAGCCAAGACACCTTAGCCAAGACACATTAGCCAAGACACATTAGCCAAGACACATTAGCCAAGACACCTTAGCCAAGACACCTTAGCCAAGACACCTTAGCCGAGACACATTAGCCGAGACACATTAGCCAAGACACCTAAGCCAAGACACCTTAGCCAAGACATCTTAGCCAAGACACAATAGCCAAGACACCTTAGCCGAGACACATTAGCCAAGACACCTTAGCCAAGACACATTAGCCAAGACACTTTAGCCGAGACACATTGGCCAAGACACCTTAGCCAAGACACCTTAGCCAAGACACCTTAGCCAAGACACCTTAGCCAAGACACCTTAGCCAAGACACCTTAGCCAAGACACATTAGCCAAGACACATTAGCCAAGACACCTTAGCCTAGACACATTAGCCAAGACACATTAGCCAAGACACCTTAGCCAAGACACATTAGCCAAGACACTTTAGCCGAGACACATTAGCCAAGACACATTAGCCAAGACACCTTAGCCAAGACACCTTAGCCAAGACACCTTAGCCTAGACACATTAGCCAAGACACATTAGCCGAGACACCTTAGCCAAGACACATTAGCCAAGACACTTTAGCCGAGACACATTAGCCAAGACACATTAGCCAAGACACCTTAGCCAAGACACCTTAGCCAAGACACCTTAGCCAAGACACCTTAGCCAAGACACATTAGCCAAGACACATTAGCCAAGACACCTTAGCCAAGACACCTTAGCCAAGACACCTTAGCCAAGACACCTTAGCCAAGACACATTAGCCAAGACACTTTAGCCAAGACACCTTAGCCAAGACACATTAGCCAAGACACCTTAGCCAAGACACCTTAACCAAGACACCTTAGCCAAGACACATTAGCCAAGACACCTTAGCCTAGACACATTAGCCAAGACACATTAGCCAAGACACCTTAGCCTAACACCTTAGCCAAGACACATTAGCCAAGACACCTTAGCCAAGACACCTTAGCCAAGACACCTTAGCCGAAACACCTTAGCCAAGACACATTAGCCAAGACACATTAGCCAAGACACCTTAGCCAAGACACCTTAGCCAAGACACCTTAGCCGAGACACATTAGCCAAGACACCTTAGCCAAGACACATTAGCCAAGACACATTAGCCAAGACACATTAGCCAAGACACCTTAGCCAAGACACTTTAGCCAAGACACATTAGCCGAGACACATTAGCCAAGACACCTTAGCCAAGACACCTTTACCAAGACACCTTAGCCAAGACACATTAGCCAAGACACCTTAGCCTAGACACATTAGCCAAGACACCTTAGCCTAGACACCTTAGCCAAGACACATTAGCCAAGACACCTTAGCCAAGACACCTTAGCCAAGACACCTTAGCCAAGACACCTTAGCCGAAACACCTTAGCCAAGACACATTAGCCAAGACACATTAGCCAAGACACCTTAGCCAAGACACCTTAGCCAAGACACCTTAGCCGAGACACATTAGCCAAGACACCTTAGCCAAGACACATTAGCCAAGACACATTAGCCAAGACACATTAGCCAAGACACCTTAGCCAAGACACTTTAGCCAAGACACATTGGCCGAGACACATAAGCCAAGACACCTTAGCCAAGACACCTTAGCCAAGACACCTTAGCCGAGACACATTAGCCAAGACACCTTAGCCAAGACACCTTAGCCAAGACACCTTAGCCAAGACACCTTAGCCGAGACACATTAGCCAAGACACCTTAGCCAAGACACCTTAGCCGAGACACATTAGCCGAGACACCTTAGCCAAGACACCTTAGCCAAGACACCTTAGCCAAGACACATTAGCCAAGACACCTTAGCCAAGACACCTTAGCCAAGACACTTTAGCCAAGACACATTAGCCAAGACACCTTAGCCAAGACACCTTAGCCGAGACACATTAGCCAAGACACCTTAGCCAAGACACCTTAGCCAAGACACCTTAGCCAAGACACCTTAGCCGAGACACATTAGCCAAGACACCTTAGCCAAGACACATTAGCCAAGACACATTAGCCAAGACACATTAGAAAAGACACCTTAGCCAAGACACTTTAGCCAAGACACTTTAGCCAAGACACATTAGCCAAGACACCTTAGCCAAGACACCTTAGCCAAGACACATTAGCCAAGACACATTAGCCAAGACACCTTAGCCGAGACACATTAGCCAAGACACTTTAGCCAAGACACCTTAGCCAAGACACATTAGCCAAGACACCTTAGCCAAGACACCTTAGCCAAGACACCTTAGCCAAGATACATTAGCCAAGACACCTTAGCCAAGACACCCTAGCCAAGACACCTTAGCCAAGACACATTAGCCAAGACACCTTAGCCAAGACACCTTAGCCAAGACACCTTAGCCAAGACACCTTAGCCAAGACACATTAGCCAAGACACATTAGCCAAGACACATTAGCCAAGACACCTTAGCCAAGACACATTAGCCGAGACACCTTAGCCAAGACACATAAGCCAAGACACCTTAGCCAAGACACATTAGCCAAGACACATTAGCCAAGACACCTTAGCCAAGACACATTAGCCAAGACACATTAGCCAAGACACCTTAGCCAAGACACATTAGCCAAGACACATTAGCCAAGACACATTAGTCAGGATACATAAGCCAAGACACATAAACCAAGACACATTAGCCAAGACACCTTAGCCAAGACACCTTCGCCAAGACACCTTAGCCGAGACACATTAGCCAAGACACATTAGCCGAGACACTTTAGCCAAGACACATTAGCCAAGACACCTTAGCCAAGACACCTTAGCCAAGACACCTTAGCCAAGACACATTAGCCAAGACACATTATCCAAGACACCTTAGCCAAGACACCTTAGCCAAGACACATTAGCCGAGACACATTAGCCAAGACACCTTAGCCAAGACACATTAGCCAAGACACCTTAGCCAATACACCTTAGCCAAGACACATTAGCCAAGACACCTTAGCCAAGACACCTTAGCCAAGACACCTTAGCCGAGACACATTAGCCAAGACACCTTAGCCAAGACACATTAGCCAAGACACCTTAGCCAAGACACCTTAGCCAAGACACCTTAGCCGAGACACTTTAGCCAAGACATTTTAGCCAAGACACATTAGCCAAGACACCTTAGCCAAGACACATTAGCCGAGACACCTTAGCCAAGACACCTTAGCCGAGACACCTTAGCCAAGACACATTAGCCGAGACACCTTAGCCAAGACACATTAGCCAAGACACATTAGCCAAGACACCTTAGCCAAGACACCTTAGCCAAGACACCTTAGCCAAGACACTTTGGCCGAGACACATTAGCCAAGACACCTTAGCCAAGACACATTAGCCAAGACACCTTAGCCGAGACACATTAGCCAAGACACCTTAGCCAAGACACCTTAGCCAAGACACCTTAGCCAAGACACCTTAGCCAAGACACCTTAGCCGAGACACATTAGCCAAGACACCTTAGCCAAGACACATTAGCCAAGACACCTTAGCCAAGACACCTTAGCCGAGACACCTTAGCCAAGACACATTAGCCGAGACACATTAGCCAAGACACATTAGCCGAGACACATTAGCCAAGACACCTTAGCCAAGACACATTAGCCAAGACACCTTAGCCAAGACACCTTAGCCAAGACACATTAGCCAAAACACCTTAGCCAAGACACCTTAGCCAAGACACATTAGCCAAGACACCTTAGCCAAGACACCTTAGCCAAGACACTTTAGCCAAGACACTTTAGCCAAGACACATTAGCCAAGACACCTTAGCCAAGACACATTAGCCGAGACACATTAGCCAAGACACCTTAGCCAAGACACATTAGCCAAGACACCTTAGCCAAGACAACTTAGCCAAGACACCTTAGCCAAGACACCTTAGCCGAGACACATTAGCCAAGACACCTTAGCCAAGACACCTTAGCCAAGACACCTTAGCCAAGACACCTAGCCAAGACACATTAGCCAAGACACATTAGCCAAGACACATTAGCCAAGACACCTTAGCCAAGACACCTTAGCCAAGGACACCTTAGCCAAGACACATTAGCCAAGACACCTTAGCCAAGACACATTAGCCAAGACACCTTAGCCAAGACACCTTAGCCGAGACACCTTAGCCAAGACGCATTAGCCAAGACCCCTTAGCCAAGACACATTAGCCGAGACACATTAGCCAAGACACCTTAGCCAAGACACATTAGCCAAGACACCTTAGCCAAGACACCTTAGCCAAGACACCTTAGCCAAGACACATTAGCCAAACACCTTAGCCAAGACACATTAGCCAAGACACATTAGCCAAGACACCTTAGCCAAGACACCTAGCCAAGACACTTTAGCCAAGACACTTTAGCCAAGACACATTAGCCAAGACACCTTAGCCAAGACACATTAGCCGAGACACTTAGCCAAGACACCTTAGCCAAGACACATTAGCCAAGACACCTTAGCCAAGACACCTTAGCCAAGACACCTTAGCCGAGACACATTAGCCAAGACACCTTAGCCAAGACACCTTAGCCAAGACACCTTAGCCAAGACACCTTAGCCAAGACACATTAGCCAAGACACATTAGCCAAGACACATTAGCCAAGACACCTTAGCCAAGACACCTTAGCCAAGACACCTTAGCCAAGACACCTTAGCCAAGACACCTTAGCCGAGACACATTAGCCAAGACACCTTAGCCAAGGACACATTAGCCAAGACACCTTAGCCAAGACACCTTAGCCGAGACACCTTAGCCAAGACACATTAGCCGAGACACATTAGCCAAGACACATTAGCCGAGACACATTAGCCAAGACACCTTAGCCAAGACACATTAGCCAAGACACCTTAGCCAAGACACCTTAGCCAAGACACATTAGCCAAGACACATTAGCCAAAACACCTTAGCCAAGACACCTTAGCCAAGACACCTTAGCCAAGACACATTAGCCAAGACACCTTAGCCAAGACACTTTAGCCAAGACACTTTAGCCAAGACACATTAGCCAAGACACCTTAGCCAAGACACATTAGCCGAGACACATTAGCCAAGGACACCTTAGCCAAGACACATTAGCCAAGACACCTTAGCCAAGACACCTTAGCCAAGACACCTTAGCCAAGACACCTTAGCCGAGACACATTAGCCAAGACACCTTAGCCAAGACACATTAGCCAAGACACCTTAGCCAAGACACCTTAGCCAAGACACATTAGCCAAGACACATTAGCCAAGACACATTAGCCAAGACACCTTAGCCAAGACACCTTAGCCAAGACACATTAGCCAAGACACCTTAGCCAAGACACATTAGCCAAAACACCTTAGCCAAGACACCTTAGCCAAGACACATTAGCCAAGACACCTTAGCCAAGACACCTTAGCCAAGACACCCTAGCCAAGACACTTTAGCCAAGACACATTAGCCAAGACACCTTAGCCAAGACACATTAGCCGAGACACATTAGCCGAGACACATTAGCCAAGACACCTTAGCCAAGACACATTAGCCAAGACACCTTAGCCAAGACACCTTAGCCAAGACACCTTAGCCGAGACACATTAGCCAAGACACCTTAGCCAAGACACCTTAGCCAAGACACCTTAGCCAAGACACCTTAGCCAAGACACATTAGCCAAGACACATTAGCCAAGACACATTAGCCAAGACACCTTAGCCAAGACACCTTAGCCAAGACACCTTAGCCAAGACACATTAGCCAAGACACCTTAGCCAAGACACCTTAGCCAAGACACATTAGCCAAGACACATTAGCCAAGACACATTAGCCAAGACACCTTAGCCAAGACACCTTAGCCAAGACACAGTAGCCAAGACACCTTAGCCGAGACACATTAGCCAAGACACCTTAGCCAAGACACCTTAGCCAAGACACCTTAGCCAAGACACATTAGCCAAGACACCTTAGCCAAGACACATTAGCCAAGACACCTTAGCCGAGACACATTAGCCAAGACAACCAAGCCAAGACACCTTAGCCAAGACACCTTAGCCAAAACACCTTAGCCAAGACACCTTAGCCAAGACACCTTAGCCAAGACACATCAGCCGAGACACCTTAGCCAAGACACATTAACCGAGACACATTAGCCAAGACACCTTAGCCAAGACACATTAGCCAAGACACCTTAGCCAAGACACCTTAGCCAAGACACCTTAGCCAAGACACCTTAGCCAAGACACTTTGGCCGAGACACATTAGCCAAGACACCTTAGCCAAGACACCTTAGCCAAGACACCTTAGCCAAGACACCTTAGCCAAGACACCTTAGCCGTGACACATTAGCCAAGACACCTTAGCCAAGACACCTTAGCCAAGACACATTAGCCAAGACACCTTAGCCAAGACACCTTAGCCAAGACACCTTAGCCAAGACACATTAGCCAAGACACCTTAGCCAAGACACCTTAGCCAAGACACCTTGGCCAAGACACCTTAGCCAAGACACATTAGCCAAGACACCTTAGCCAAGACACTTTAGCCAAGATACTTTAGCCAAGATACATTAGCCAAGACACCTTAGCCGAGACACATTAGCCAAGACACCTTAGCCAAGACACCTTAGCCAAGACACATTAGCCAAGACACCTTAGCCAAGACACCTTAGCCAAGACACCTTAGCCAAGACACATTAGCCAAGACACCTTAGCCAAGACACATTAGCCAAGACACCTTAGCCAAGACACCTTAGCCAAGACACCTTAGCCAAGACACATTAGCCAAAACACCTTAGCCAAGACACCTTAGCCAAGACACATTAGCCAAGACACCTTAGCCAAGACACCTTAGCCAAGACACTTTAGCCAAGACACTTTAGCCAAGACACCTTAGCCAAGACACCTTAGCCACGACACATTAGCCAAGACACCTTAGCCGAGACACATTACCCAAGACACCTTAGCCAAGACACCTTAGCCAAGACACCTTAGCCAAGACACCTTAGCCAAGACACATTAGCCAAGACACATTAGCCAAGACACATTAGCCAAGACACATTAGCCAAGACACATTAGCCAAGACACCTTAGCCAAGACACCTTAGCCAAGACACCTTAGCCAAGACACCTTAGCCAAGACACCTTAGCCAAGACACCTTAGCCGAGACACATTAGCCAAGACACCTTAGCCAAGACACCTTAGCCAAGACACCTTAGCCAAGACACCTTAGCCAAGACACCTTAGCCAAGACACATCAGCCGAGACACCTTAGCCAAGACACATCAGCCGAGACACATTAGCCAAGACACATTAGCCGAGACACATTAGCCAAGACACCTTAGCCAAGACACCTTAGCCAAGACACCTTAGCCAAGACACCTTAGCCAAGACACCTTAGCCAAGACACCTTAGCCAAGACACATTAGCCAAGACACCTTAGCCAAGACACTTTAGCCAAGACACTTTAGCCAAGATACATTAGCCAAGACACCTTAGCCGAGACACATTAGCCAAGACACCTTAGCCAAGACACCTTAGCCAAGACACATTAGCCAAGACACCTTAGCCGAGACACATTAGCCAAGACACATTAGCCAAGACACCTTAGCCGAGACACTTTGGCCGAGACACATTAGCCAAGACACCTTAGCCAAGACACCTTAGCCAATACACCTTAGCCAAGACACATTAGCCAAGACACCTTAGCCAAGACACCTTAGCCAAGACACCTTAGCCAAGACACCTTAGCCAAGACACCTTAGCCGAAACACCTTAGCCAAGACACATTAGCCAAGACACATTAGCCAAGACACCTTAGCCAAGACACCTTAGCCAAGACACCTTAGCCGAGACACATTAGCCAAGACACCTTAGCCAAGACACATTAGCCAAGACACATTAGCCAAGACACATTAGCCAAGACACATTAGCCAAGACACATTACCCAAGACACATTACCCAAGACACCTTAGCCAAGAAACCTTAGCCAAGACACCTTAGCCAAGACACCTTAGAAAAGACACATTAGCCAAGACACCTTAGCCAAGACACATTAGCCAAGACACATTAGCCAAGACACCTTAGCCAAGACACCTTAGCCAAGACACCTTAGCCAAGACACCTTAGCCAAGACACATTAGCCAAGACACCTTAGCCAAGACACCTTAGCCAAGACACCTTAGCCAAGACACCTTAGCCAAGACACATTAGCCAAGACACCTTAGCCAAGACACATTAGCCAAGACACCTTAGCCAAGACACATTAGCCAAGACACCTTAGCCAAGACACCTTAACCAAGACACCTTAGCCAAGACACATTAGCCAAGACACCTTAGCCAAGACACCTTAGCCAAGACACCTTAGCCGAAACACCGTAGCCAAGACACATTAGCCAAGACACATTAGCCAAGACACCTTAGCCAAGACACCTTAGCCAAGACACCTTAGCCGAGACACATTAGCCAAGACACCTTAGCCAAGACACATAAGCCAAGACACATTAGCCAAGACACATTAGCCAAGACACCTTAGCCAAGACACCTTAGCCAAGACACTTTAGCCAAGACACATTAGCCAAGACACCTTAGCCGAGACACATTAGCCAAGACACATTAGCCAAGACACCTTAGCCAAGACACCTTAGCCAAGACACCTTAGCCAAGACACATTAGCCAAGACACCTTAGCCAAGACACATTAGCCAAGACACCTTAGCCAAGACACATTAGCCAAGACACCTTAGCCAAGACACCTTAACCAAGACACATTAGCCAAGACACCTTAGCCAAGACACATTAGCCAAGACACCTTAGCCAAGACACCTTAACCAAGACACCTTAGCCAAGACACATTAGCCAAGACACCTTAGCCAAGACACCTTAGCCAAGACACCTTAGCCGAAACACCGTAGCCAAGACACATTAGCCAAGACACATTAGCCAAGACACCTTAGCCAAGACACCTTAGCCAAGACACCTTAGCCGAGACACATTAGCCAAGACACCTTAGCCAAGACACATAAGCCAAGACACATTAGCCAAGACACATTAGCCAAGACACCTTAGCCAAGACACCTTAGCCAAGACACTTTAGCCAAGACACATTAGCCAAGACACCTTAGCCAAGACACCTTAGCCGAGACACATTAGCCAAGACACATTAGCCAAGACACCTTAGCCAAGACACCTTAGCCAAGACACCTTAGCCAAGACACATTAGCCAAGACACCTTAGCCAAGACACATTAGCCAAGACACCTTAGCCAAGACACATTAGCCAAGACACCTTAGCCAAGACACCTTAGCCAAGACACCTTAGCCAAGACACATTAGCCAAGACACATTAGCCAAGACACATTAGCCAAGACACATTAGCCAAGACACCTTAGCCAAGACACATTAGCCAAGACACCTTAGCCAAGACACATAAGCCAAGACACCTTAGCCAAGACACATTAGCCAAGACACCTTAGCCGAGACACATTAGCCGAGACACATTAGCCAAGACACCTTAGCCAAGACACCTTAGCCAAGACACCTTAGCCAAGACACATTAGCCGAGACACATTAGCCAAGACACCTTAGCCAAGACACATTAGCCAAGACACATTAGCCAAGACACCTTAGCCAAGACACCTTAGCCAAGACACCTTAGCCGAGACACATTAGCCGAGACACATTAGCCAAGACACCTAAGCCAAGACACCTTAGCCAAGACACATTAGCCAAGACACATTAGCCAAGACACCTTAGCCGAGACACATTAGCCAAGACACCTTAGCCAAGACACATTAGTCAAGACACTTTAGCCGAGACACATTAGCCAAGACACCTTAGCCAAGACACCTTAGCCAAGACACCTTAGCCAAGACACCTTAGCCAAGACACCTTAGCCAAGACACATTAGCCAAGACACATTAGCCAAGACACATTAGCCAAGACACCTTAGCCAAGACACCTTAGCCAAGACACCTTAGCCGAGACACATTAGCCGAGACACATTAGCCAAGACACCTAAGCCAAGACACCTTAGCCAAGACATCTTAGCCAAGACACAATAGCCAAGACACCTTAGCCGAGACACATTAGCCAAGACACCTTAGCCAAGACACATTAGCCAAGACACTTTAGCCGAGACACATTGGCCAAGACACCTTAGCCAAGACACCTTAGCCAAGACACCTTAGCCAAGACACCTTAGCCAAGACACCTTAGCCAAGACACCTTAGCCAAGACACATTAGCCAAGACACATTAGCCAAGACACCTTAGCCTAGACACATTAGCCAAGACACATTAGCCAAGACACCTTAGCCAAGACACATTAGCCAAGACACTTTAGCCGAGACACATTAGCCAAGACACATTAGCCAAGACACCTTAGCCAAGACACCTTAGCCAAGACACCTTAGCCTAGACACATTAGCCAAGACACATTAGCCGAGACACCTTAGCCAAGACACATTAGCCAAGACACTTTAGCCGAGACACATTAGCCAAGACACATTAGCCAAGACACCTTAGCCAAGACACCTTAGCCAAGACACCTTAGCCAAGACACCTTAGCCAAGACACATTAGCCAAGACACATTAGCCAAGACACCTTAGCCAAGACACCTTAGCCAAGACACCTTAGCCAAGACACCTTAGCCAAGACACATTAGCCAAGACACTTTAGCCAAGACACCTTAGCCAAGACACATTAGCCAAGACACCTTAGCCAAGACACCTTAACCAAGACACCTTAGCCAAGACACATTAGCCAAGACACCTTAGCCTAGACACATTAGCCAAGACACATTAGCCAAGACACCTTAGCCTAACACCTTAGCCAAGACACATTAGCCAAGACACCTTAGCCAAGACACCTTAGCCAAGACACCTTAGCCGAAACACCTTAGCCAAGACACATTAGCCAAGACACATTAGCCAAGACACCTTAGCCAAGACACCTTAGCCAAGACACCTTAGCCGAGACACATTAGCCAAGACACCTTAGCCAAGACACATTAGCCAAGACACATTAGCCAAGACACATTAGCCAAGACACCTTAGCCAAGACACTTTAGCCAAGACACATTAGCCGAGACACATTAGCCAAGACACCTTAGCCAAGACACCTTTACCAAGACACCTTAGCCAAGACACATTAGCCAAGACACCTTAGCCTAGACACATTAGCCAAGACACCTTAGCCTAGACACCTTAGCCAAGACACATTAGCCAAGACACCTTAGCCAAGACACCTTAGCCAAGACACCTTAGCCAAGACACCTTAGCCGAAACACCTTAGCCAAGACACATTAGCCAAGACACATTAGCCAAGACACCTTAGCCAAGACACCTTAGCCAAGACACCTTAGCCGAGACACATTAGCCAAGACACCTTAGCCAAGACACATTAGCCAAGACACATTAGCCAAGACACATTAGCCAAGACACCTTAGCCAAGACACTTTAGCCAAGACACATTGGCCGAGACACATAAGCCAAGACACCTTAGCCAAGACACCTTAGCCAAGACACCTTAGCCGAGACACATTAGCCAAGACACCTTAGCCAAGACACCTTAGCCAAGACACCTTAGCCAAGACACCTTAGCCGAGACACATTAGCCAAGACACCTTAGCCAAGACACCTTAGCCGAGACACATTAGCCGAGACACCTTAGCCAAGACACCTTAGCCAAGACACCTTAGCCAAGACACATTAGCCAAGACACCTTAGCCAAGACACCTTAGCCAAGACACTTTAGCCAAGACACATTAGCCAAGACACCTTAGCCAAGACACCTTAGCCGAGACACATTAGCCAAGACACCTTAGCCAAGACACCTTAGCCAAGACACCTTAGCCAAGACACCTTAGCCGAGACACATTAGCCAAGACACCTTAGCCAAGACACATTAGCCAAGACACATTAGCCAAGACACATTAGAAAAGACACCTTAGCCAAGACACTTTAGCCAAGACACTTTAGCCAAGACACATTAGCCAAGACACCTTAGCCAAGACACCTTAGCCAAGACACATTAGCCAAGACACATTAGCCAAGACACCTTAGCCGAGACACATTAGCCAAGACACTTTAGCCAAGACACCTTAGCCAAGACACATTAGCCAAGACACCTTAGCCAAGACACCTTAGCCAAGACACCTTAGCCAAGATACATTAGCCAAGACACCTTAGCCAAGACACCCTAGCCAAGACACCTTAGCCAAGACACATTAGCCAAGACACCTTAGCCAAGACACCTTAGCCAAGACACCTTAGCCAAGACACCTTAGCCAAGACACATTAGCCAAGACACATTAGCCAAGACACATTAGCCAAGACACCTTAGCCAAGACACATTAGCCGAGACACCTTAGCCAAGACACATAAGCCAAGACACCTTAGCCAAGACACATTAGCCAAGACACATTAGCCAAGACACCTTAGCCAAGACACATTAGCCAAGACACATTAGCCAAGACACCTTAGCCAAGACACATTAGCCAAGACACATTAGCCAAGACACATTAGTCAGGATACATAAGCCAAGACACATAAACCAAGACACATTAGCCAAGACACCTTAGCCAAGACACCTTCGCCAAGACACCTTAGCCGAGACACATTAGCCAAGACACATTAGCCGAGACACTTTAGCCAAGACACATTAGCCAAGACACCTTAGCCAAGACACCTTAGCCAAGACACCTTAGCCAAGACACATTAGCCAAGACACATTATCCAAGACACCTTAGCCAAGACACCTTAGCCAAGACACATTAGCCGAGACACATTAGCCAAGACACCTTAGCCAAGACACATTAGCCAAGACACCTTAGCCAATACACCTTAGCCAAGACACATTAGCCAAGACACCTTAGCCAAGACACCTTAGCCAAGACACCTTAGCCGAGACACATTAGCCAAGACACCTTAGCCAAGACACATTAGCCAAGACACCTTAGCCAAGACACCTTAGCCAAGACACCTTAGCCGAGACACTTTAGCCAAGACATTTTAGCCAAGACACATTAGCCAAGACACCTTAGCCAAGACACATTAGCCGAGACACCTTAGCCAAGACACCTTAGCCGAGACACCTTAGCCAAGACACATTAGCCGAGACACCTTAGCCAAGACACATTAGCCAAGACACATTAGCCAAGACACCTTAGCCAAGACACCTTAGCCAAGACACCTTAGCCAAGACACTTTGGCCGAGACACATTAGCCAAGACACCTTAGCCAAGACACATTAGCCAAGACACCTTAGCCGAGACACATTAGCCAAGACACCTTAGCCAAGACACCTTAGCCAAGACACCTTAGCCAAGACACCTTAGCCAAGACACCTTAGCCGAGACACATTAGCCAAGACACCTTAGCCAAGACACATTAGCCAAGACACCTTAGCCAAGACACCTTAGCCGAGACACCTTAGCCAAGACACATTAGCCGAGACACATTAGCCAAGACACATTAGCCGAGACACATTAGCCAAGACACCTTAGCCAAGACACATTAGCCAAGACACCTTAGCCAAGACACCTTAGCCAAGACACATTAGCCAAAACACCTTAGCCAAGACACCTTAGCCAAGACACATTAGCCAAGACACCTTAGCCAAGACACCTTAGCCAAGACACTTTAGCCAAGACACTTTAGCCAAGACACATTAGCCAAGACACCTTAGCCAAGACACATTAGCCGAGACACATTAGCCAAGACACCTTAGCCAAGACACATTAGCCAAGACACCTTAGCCAAGACAACTTAGCCAAGACACCTTAGCCAAGACACCTTAGCCGAGACACATTAGTCAAGACACCTTAGCCAAGACACCTTAGCCAAGACACCTTAGCCAAGACACCTTAGCCAAGACACATTAGCCAAGACACATTAGCCAAGACACATTAGCCAAGACACCTTAGCCAAGACACCTTAGCCAAGACACCTTAGCCAAGACACATTAGCCAAGACACCTTAGCCAAGACACATTAGCCAAGACACCTTAGCCAAGACACCTTAGCCGAGACACCTTAGCCAAGACGCATTAGCCAAGACACCTTAGCCAAGACACATTAGCCGAGACACATTAGCCAAGACACCTTAGCCAAGACACATTAGCCAAGACACCTTAGCCAAGACACCTTAGCCAAGACACCTTAGCCAAGACACATTAGCCAAAACACCTTAGCCAAGACACATTAGCCAAGACACATTAGCCAAGACACCTTAGCCAAGACACCTTAGCCAAGACACTTTAGCCAAGACACTTTAGCCAAGACACATTAGCCAAGACACCTTAGCCAAGACACATTAGCCGAGACACATTAGCCAAGACACCTTAGCCAAGACACATTAGCCAAGACACCTTAGCCAAGACACCTTAGCCAAGACACCTTAGCCGAGACACATTAGCCAAGACACCTTAGCCAAGACACCTTAGCCAAGACACCTTAGCCAAGACACCTTAGCCAAGACACATTAGCCAAGACACATTAGCCAAGACACATTAGCCAAGACACCTTAGCCAAGACACCTTAGCCAAGACACCTTAGCCAAGACACCTTAGCCAAGACACCTTAGCCGAGACACATTAGCCAAGACACCTTAGCCAAGACACATTAGCCAAGACACCTTAGCCAAGACACCTTAGCCGAGACACCTTAGCCAAGACACATTAGCCGAGACACATTAGCCAAGACACATTAGCCGAGACACATTAGCCAAGACACCTTAGCCAAGACACATTAGCCAAGACACCTTAGCCAAGACACCTTAGCCAAGACACATTAGCCAAGACACATTAGCCAAAACACCTTAGCCAAGACACCTTAGCCAAGACACCTTAGCCAAGACACATTAGCCAAGACACCTTAGCCAAGACACTTTAGCCAAGACACTTTAGCCAAGACACATTAGCCAAGACACCTTAGCCAAGACACATTAGCCGAGACACATTAGCCAAGACACCTTAGCCAAGACACATTAGCCAAGACACCTTAGCCAAGACACCTTAGCCAAGACACCTTAGCCAAGACACCTTAGCCGAGACACATTAGCCAAGACACCTTAGCCAAGACACATTAGCCAAGACACCTTAGCCAAGACACCTTAGCCAAGACACATTAGCCAAGACACATTAGCCAAGACACATTAGCCAAGACACCTTAGCCAAGACACCTTAGCCAAGACACATTAGCCAAGACACCTTAGCCAAGACACATTAGCCAAAACACCTTAGCCAAGACACCTTAGCCAAGACACATTAGCCAAGACACCTTAGCCAAGACACCTTAGCCAAGACACCCTAGCCAAGACACTTTAGCCAAGACACATTAGCCAAGACACCTTAGCCAAGACACATTAGCCGAGACACATTAGCCGAGACACATTAGCCAAGACACCTTAGCCAAGACACATTAGCCAAGACACCTTAGCCAAGACACCTTAGCCAAGACACCTTAGCCGAGACACATTAGCCAAGACACCTTAGCCAAGACACCTTAGCCAAGACACCTTAGCCAAGACACCTTAGCCAAGACACATTAGCCAAGACACATTAGCCAAGACACATTAGCCAAGACACCTTAGCCAAGACACCTTAGCCAAGACACCTTAGCCAAGACACATTAGCCAAGACACCTTAGCCAAGACACCTTAGCCAAGACACATTAGCCAAGACACATTAGCCAAGACACATTAGCCAAGACACCTTAGCCAAGACACCTCAGCCAAGACACAGTAGCCAAGACACCTTAGCCGAGACACATTAGCCAAGACACCTTAGCCAAGACACCTTAGCCAAGACACCTTAGCCAAGACACATTAGCCAAGACACCTTAGCCAAGACACATTAGCCAAGACACCTTAGCCGAGACACATTAGCCAAGACAACCAAGCCAAGACACCTTAGCCAAGACACCTTAGCCAAAACACCTTAGCCAAGACACCTTAGCCAAGACACCTTAGCCAAGACACATCAGCCGAGACACCTTAGCCAAGACACATTAACCGAGACACATTAGCCAAGACACCTTAGCCAAGACACATTAGCCAAGACACCTTAGCCAAGACACCTTAGCCAAGACACCTTAGCCAAGACACCTTAGCCAAGACACTTTGGCCGAGACACATTAGCCAAGACACCTTAGCCAAGACACCTTAGCCAAGACACCTTAGCCAAGACACCTTAGCCAAGACACCTTAGCCGTGACACATTAGCCAAGACACCTTAGCCAAGACACCTTAGCCAAGACACATTAGCCAAGACACCTTAGCCAAGACACCTTAGCCAAGACACCTTAGCCAAGACACATTAGCCAAGACACCTTAGCCAAGACACCTTAGCCAAGACACCTTGGCCAAGACACCTTAGCCAAGACACATTAGCCAAGACACCTTAGCCAAGACACTTTAGCCAAGATACTTTAGCCAAGATACATTAGCCAAGACACCTTAGCCGAGACACATTAGCCAAGACACCTTAGCCAAGACACCTTAGCCAAGACACATTAGCCAAGACACCTTAGCCAAGACACCTTAGCCAAGACACCTTAGCCAAGACACATTAGCCAAGACACCTTAGCCAAGACACATTAGCCAAGACACCTTAGCCAAGACACCTTAGCCAAGACACCTTAGCCAAGACACATTAGCCAAAACACCTTAGCCAAGACACCTTAGCCAAGACACATTAGCCAAGACACCTTAGCCAAGACACCTTAGCCAAGACACTTTAGCCAAGACACTTTAGCCAAGACACCTTAGCCAAGACACCTTAGCCACGACACATTAGCCAAGACACCTTAGCCGAGACACATTACCCAAGACACCTTAGCCAAGACACCTTAGCCGAGACACATTAGCCAAGACACCTTAGCCAAGACACCTTAGCCAAGACACCTTAGCCAAGACACCTTAGCCGAGACACATTAGCCAAGACACCTTAGCCGAGACACATTAGCCAAGACACCTTAGCCAAGACACCTTAGCCAAGACACCTTAGCCGAGACACATTAGCCAAGACACCTTAGCCAAGACACCTTAGCCAAGACACCTTAGCCAAGACACTTTAGCCAAGACACTTTAGCCAAGACACATTAGCCAAGACACCTTAGCCAAGACACATTAGCCGAGACACATTAGCCAAGACACCTTAGCCGAGACACATTAGCCAAGACACCTTAGCCAAGACACCTTAGCCAAGACACCTTAGCCAAGACACCTTAGCCAAGACACCTTAGCCGAGGCACATTAGCCAAGACACCTTAGCCGAGACACATTAGCCAAGACACCTTAGCCAAGACACCTTAGCCAAGACACCTTAGCCAAGACACCTTAGCCGAGACACATTAGCCAAGACACCTTAGCCAAGACACCTTAGCCAAGACACCTTAGCCAAGACACTTTAGCCAAGACACTTTAGCCAAGACACATTAGCCAAGACACCTTAGCCAAGACACATTAGCCGAGACACATTAGCCAAGACACCTTAGCCAAGACACATTAGCCAAGACACCTTAGCCAAGACACCTTAGCCAAGACACCTTAGCCAAGACACCTTAGCCGAGACACATTAGCCAAGACACCTTAGCCAAGACACCTTAGCCAAGACACCTTAGCCAAGACACCTTAGCCAAGACACCTTAGCCAAGACACATTAGCCAAGACACATTAGCCAAGACACCTTAGCCAAGACACCTTAGCCAAGACACATTAGCCAAGACACATTAGCCAAGACACATTAGCCAAGACAAATTAGCCAAGACACATTAGCCAAGACACATTAGCCAAGACACCTTAGCCAAGACACCTTAGCCAAGACACAGTAGCCAAGACACCTTAGCCGAGACACATTAGCCAAGACACCTTAGCCAAGACACCTTAGCCAAGACACCTTAGCCAAGACACATTAGCCAAGACACCTTAGCCAAGACACATTAGCCAAGACACCTTAGCCGAGACACATTAGCCAAGACAACCAAGCCAAGACACCTTAGCCAAGACACCTTAGCCAAGACACCTTAGCCAAGACACCTTAGCCAAGACACCTTAGCCAAGACATTTTAGCCAAGACACATTAGCCAAGACGCATTAGCCAAGACACCTTAGCCAAGACACATTAGCCGAGACACATTAGCCAAGACACCTTAGCCAAGACACATTAGCCAAGACACCTTAGCCAAGACACATTAGCCAAGACACCTTAGCCAAGACACCTTAGCCAAGACACATTAGCCAAGACACCTTAGCCAAGACACCTTAGCCAAGACACTTTAGCCAAGACACTTTAGCCAAGACACATTAGCCAAGACACATTAGCCGAGACACATTAGCCAAGACACCTTAGCCAAGACACATTAGCCAAGACACCTTAGCCAAGACACCTTAGCCAAGACACCTTAGCCAAGACACATTAGCCAAGACACATTAGCCAAGACACCTTAGCCAAGACACCTTAGCCAAGACACCTTAGCCAAGACTTATTAGCCAAGACACATTAGCCAAGACACCTTAGCCAAGACACCTTAGCCAAGACACCTTAGCCAAGACACATTAGCCAAGACACATTAGCCAAGACACATTAGCCAAGACACATTAGCCAAGACACATTAGCCAAGACACATTAGCCAAGACACCTTAGCCAAGACACCTAAGCCAAGACACCTTAGCCAAGACACAGTAGCCAAGACACCTTAGCCGAGACACATTAGCCAAGACACCTTAGCCAAGACACCTTAGCCAAGACACCTTAGCCAAGACACATTAGCCAAGACACCTTAGCCAAGACACATTAGCCAAGACACCTTAGCCGAGACACATTAGCCAAGACAACCAAGCCAAGACATCTTAGCCAAGACACCTTAGCCAAGACACCTTAGCCAAGACACCTTAGCCAAGACACCTTAGCCAAGACACCTTAGCCAAGACACCTTAGTCAAGACACATCAGCCGAGACACCTTAGCCAAGACACATTAGCCGAGACACATTAGCCAAGACACCTTAGCCAAGACACATTAGCCAAGACACCTTAGCCAAGACACCTTAGCCAAGACACCTTAGCCAAGACACTTTGGCCGAGACACATTAGCCAAGACACCTTAGCCAAGACACCTTAGCCAAGACACCTTAGCCAAGACACCTTAGCCAAGACACCTTAGCCGAGACACATTAGCCAAGACACCTTAGCCAAGACACCTTAGCCAAGACACATTAGTAAAGACACCTTAGCCAAGACACCTTAGCCAAGACACCTTAGCCAAGACACATTAGCCAAGACACCTTAGCCAAGACACATTAGCCAAGACACCTTAGCCAAGACACCTTAGCCAAGACACATTAGCCAAGACACCTTAGCCAAGACACCTTAGCCAAGACACTTTGGCCGAGACACATTAGCCAAGACACCTTAGCCAAGACACCTTAGCCAAGACACCTTAGCCAAGACACCTTAGCCAAGACACCTTAGCCAAGACACCTTAGCCAAGACACATTAGCCAAGACACCTTAGCCAAGACACCTTAGCCAAGACACCTTAGCCAAGACACCTTAGCTAAGACACATTAGCCGAGACACCTTAGCCAAGACACATTAGCCGAGACACATTAGCCAATACACCTTAGCCAAGACACCTTAGCCAAGACACCTTAGCCAAGACACATTAGCCAAGACACATTAGCCAAGACACATTAGCCAAGACACCTTAGCCAAGACACATTAGCCAAGACACATTAGCCAAGACACATTACCCAAGACACCTTAGCCAAGACACCTTAGCCAAGACACCTTAGCCAAGACACATTAGCCAAGACACCTTAGCCAAGACACCTTAGCCAAGACACCTTAGCCAAGACACATTAGCCAAGACACCTTAGCCAAGACACCTTAGCCAAGACACCTTAGCCAAGACACATTAGCCAAGACACCTTAGCCAAGACACCTTAGCCAAGACACCTTAGCCAAGACACCTTAGCCAAGACACCTTAGCCAAGACACATTAGCCGAGACAACTTAGCCAAGACACCTTAGCCAAGACACTTTGGCCGAGACACATTAGCCAAGACACCTTAGCCAAGACACCTTAGCCAAGACACCTTAGCCAAGACACCTTAGCCAAGACACCTTAGCCAAGACACCTTAGCCAAGACACCTTAGCCAAGACACATTAGCCAAGACACATTAGCCAAGACACCTTAGCCAAGACACCTTAGCCAAGACACCTTAGCCGAGACACATTAGCCGAGACACCTTAGCCAAGACACATTAGCCGAGACACATTAGTCAATACACCTTAGCCAAGACACCTTAGCCAAGACACCTTAGCCAAGACACATTAGCCAAGACACATTAGCCAAGACACATTAGCCAAGACACCTTAGCCAAGACACATTAGCCAAGACACATTAGCCAAGACACATTACCCAAGACACCTTAGCCAAGACACCTTAGCCAAGACACCTTAGCCAAGACACCTTAGCCAAGACACATTAGCCAAGACACCTTAGCCAAGACACCTTAGCCAAGACACCTTAGCCAAGACACCTTAGCCAAGACACATTAACCAAGACACCTTAGCCAAGACACCTTAGCCAAGACACCTTAGCCAAGACACATTAGCCAAGACACCTTAGCCAAGACACCTTAGCCAAGACACCTTAGCCAAGACACCTTAGCCGAGACACATTAGCCAAGACACCTTAGCCAAGACACATTAGCCAAGACACATTAGCCAAGACACCTTAGCCAAGACACCTTAGCCAAGACACCTTAGCCGAGACACATTAGCCAAGACACCTTAGCCAAGACACATTAGCCAAGACACCTTAGCCAAGACACCATAGCCAAGACACCTTAGCCAAGACACATTAGCCAAGACACCTTAGCCAAGACACCTTAGCCAAGACACCTTAGCCAAGACACCTTAGCCAAGACACATTAGCCGAGACACCTTAGCCAAGACACCTTAGCCAAGACACCTTAGCCAAGACACCTTAGCCAAGACACATAAGCCAATACACCTTAGCCAAGACACCTTAGCCAAGACACCTTAGCCAAGACACCTTAGCCAAGACACCTTAGCCAAGACACCTTAGCCAAGACACCTTGACCAAGACACCTTAGCCAAGACACCTTAGCCGAGACACATTAGCCGAGACACATTAGCCAAGACACCTTAGCCAAGACACCTTAGCCAAGACACCTTAGCCAAGACACCTTAGCCAAGACACATTAGCCAAGACACCTTAGCCAAGACACCTTAGCCAAGACACCTTGACCAAGACACCTTAGCCAAGACACCTTAGCCGAGACACATTAGCCGAGACACATTAGCCAAGACACCTTAGCCAAGACACCTTAGCCAAGACACCTTAGCCAAGACACCTTAGCCAAGACACCTTAGCCAAGACACCTTAGCCGAGACACATTAGCCAAGACACCTTAGCCAAGACACATTAGCCAAGACACATTAGCCAAGACACCTTAGCCAAGACACCTTAGCCAAGACACCTTAGCCGAGACACATTAGCCAAGACACCTTAGCCAAGACACATTAGCCAAGACACATTAGCCAAGACACATTAGCCAAGACACCTTAGCCAAAACACTTTTGCCAAGACACATTAGCCAAGACACCTTAGCCAAGACACCTTAGCCAAGACACCTTAGCCGAGACACATTAGCCAAGACACCTTAGCCAAGACACCTTAGCCAAGACACCTTAGCCAAGACACCTTAGCCAAGACACATTAGCCGAGACACATTAGCCAAGACACCTTAGCCAAGACACCTTAGCCAAGACACCTTAGCCAAGACACAATAGCCAAGACACCTTAGCCAAGACACCTTAGCCAAGACACCTTAGCCAAGACACCTTAGCCAAGACACATTAGCCAAGACACATTAGCCAAGACACCTTAGCCAAGACACCTTAGCCAAGACATCTTAGCCGAGACACATTAGCCAAGACACCTTAGCCAAGACACCTTAGCCAAGACACCTTAGCCAAGACATATTAGCCAAGACACATTAGCCGAGACACATTAGCCAAGACACCTTAGCCAAGACACCTTAGCCAAGACACCTTAGCCAAGACACCTAAGCCAAGACACATTAGCCAAGACACCTTAGCCAAGACACCTTAGCCAAGACACCTTAGCCAAGACACCTTAGCCAGGACACCTTAGCCGAGACACATTAGCCAAGACACCTTAGCCAAGACACCTTAGCCAAGACACCTTAGCCAAGACACATTAGCCAAGACACCTTAGCCAAGACACCTTAGCCAAGACACATTAGCCAAGACACATTAGCCAAGACACCTTAGCCAAGACACCTTAGCCGAGACACCTTAGCCAAGACACCTTAGCCAAGACACATTACCCAAGACACCTTAGCCAAGACACCTTAGCCAAGACACCTTAGCCGAGACACATTAGCCAAGACACCTTAGCCAAGACACCTTAGCCAAGACACCTTAGCCAAGACACATTAGCCAAGACACCTTAGCCAAGACACCTTAGCCAAGACACCTTAGCCAAGACACCTTAGCCGAGACACATTAGCCGAGACACATTAGCCAAGACACCTTAGCCAAGACACCTTAGCCAAGACACCTTAGCCAAGACACCTTAGCCGAGACACATTAGCCAAGACACCTTAGCCAAGACACATTAGCCAAGACAGCTTAGCCAAGACACCTTAGCCAAGACACCTTAGCCGAGACACATTAGCCGAGACACATTAGCCAAGACACCTAAGCCAAGACACCTTAGCCAAGACACCTTAGCCAAGACACCTTAGCCGAGACACATTAGCCAAGACACCTTAGCCAAGACACATTAGCCAAGACACATTAGCCAAGACACCTTAGCCAAGACACCTTAGCCAAGACACCTTAGCCGAGACACATTAGCCAAGACACCTTAGCCAAGACACATTAGCCAAGACACATTAGCCAAGACACATTAGCCAAGACACCTTAGCCAAGACACATTAGCCAAGACACTTTAGCCAAGACACCTTAGCCAAGACACCTTAGCCAAGACACCTTAGCCGAGACACATTAGCCAAGACACCTTAGCCAAGACACCTTAGCCAAGACACATTAGCCAAGACACATTAGCCAAGACACCTTAGCCAAGACACCTTAGCCAAGACACCTTAGCCAAGACACATTAGCCAAGACACCTTAGCCAAGACACCTTAGCCAAGACACCTTAGCCAAGACACCTTAGCCAAGACATCATAGCCAAGACACATTAGCCAAGACACCTTAGCCGAGACACATTAGCCAAGACACCTTAGCCAAGACACATTAGCCAAGACACTTTAGCCGAGACACATTAGCCAAGACACATTAGCCAAGACACCTTAGCCAAGACACCTTAGCCAAGACACCTTAGCCAAGACACCTTAGCCAAGACACATTAGCCAAGACACTTTAGCCAAGACACCTTAGAAAAGACACATTAGCCAAGACACCTTAGCTAAGACACCTTAACCAAGACACCTTAGCCAAGACACCTTAGCCAAGACACCTTAGCCTAGACACATTAGCCAAGACACATTAGCCAAGACACCTCAGCCTAGACACCTTAGCCAAGACACATTAGCCAAGACACCTTAGCCAAGACACATTAGCCGAGACACATTAGCCAAGACACATAAGCCAAGACACCTTAGCCTAGACACATTAGCCAAGACACATTAGCCAAGACACCTTAGCCTAGACACCTTAGCCAAGACACATTAGCCAAGACACCTTAGCCAAGACACCTTAGCCAAGACACCTTAGCCAAGACACATTAGCCAAGACACCTTAGCCAAGACACCTTAGCCAAGACACCTTAGCCAAGACACCTTAGCCAAGACATCTTAGCCAAGACACATTAGCCAAGACACCTTAGCCGAGACACATTAGCCAAGACACCTTAGCCAAGACACATTAGCCGAGACACATTAGCCAAGACACCTTAGCCAAGACACCTTAACCAAGACACCTTAGCCAAGACACATTAGCCAAGACACCTTAGCCTAGACACATTAGCCAAGACACCTTAGCCTAGACACCTTAGCCAAGACACCTTAGCCAAGACACCTTAGCCAAGACACCTTAGCCAAGACACCTTAGCCGAAACACCTTAGCCAAGACACATTAGCCAAGACACATTAGCCAAGACACCTTAGCCAAGACACCTTAGCCAAGACACCTTAGCCGAGACACATTAGCCAAGACACCTTAGCCAAGACACATTAGCCAAGACACATTAGCCAAGACACATTAGCCAAGACACCTTAGCCAAGACACTTTAGCCAAGACACATTAGCCGAGACACATAAGCCAAGACACCTTAGCCAAGACACCTTAGCCAAGACACCTTAGCCGAGACACATTAGCCAAGACACCTTAGCCAAGACACATTAGCCAAGACACATTAGCCGAGACACATTAGCCAAGACACCTTAGCCAAGACACCTTAGCCAAGACACCTTAGCCAAGACACATTAGCCAAGACACATTAGCCAAGACACATTAGCCAAGACACCTTAGCCAAGACACATTAGCCAAGACACATTAGCCAAGACACCTTAGCCAAGACACCTTAGCCAAGACACCTTAGCCAAGACACCTTAGCCAAGACACATTAGCCAAGACACTTTAGCCAAGACACCTTAGCCGAGACACATTAGCCAAGACACCTTAGCCAAGACACCTTAACCAAGACACCTTAGCCGAGACACTTTAGCCAAGACACTTTAGCCAAGACACATTAGCCAAGACACCTTAGCCAAGACACCTTAGCCAAGACACATTAGCCAAGACACCTTAGCCAAGACACATTAGCCGAGACACATTAGCCAAGACACATAAGCCAAGACACCTTAGCCAAGACACATTAGCCAAGACACCTAAGCCAAGACACCTTAGCCAAGACACCTTAGCCAAGACACATTAGCCAAAACACCTTAACCAAGACACATTAACCAAGACACATTAGCCAAGACACATTAGCCGAGACACATTAGCCAAGACATCTTAGCCAAGACACATTAGCCAAGACACATTAGCCGAGACACATTAGCCAAGACACCTTAGCCAAGACACCTTAGCCAAGACACATTAGCCAAGACACCTTAGCCAAGACACCTTAGCCAAGACACCTTAGCCAAGACACCTTAGCCAAGACACCTTAGCCAAGACACATTAGCCAAGACACATTAGCCAAGACACCTTAGCCAAGACACTTTAGCCAAGACACATTAGCCAAGACACATTAGCCAAGACACATTAGCCGAGACACCTTAGCCAAGACACATTAGCCAAGACACATTAGCCAAGACACCTTAGCCAAGACACCTTGGCCGAGACACCTTAGCCAAGACACCTTAGCCAAGACACCTTAGCCGAGACACATTAGCCAAGACACCTTAGCCAAGACACCTTAGCCAAGACACCTTAGCCAGGACACATTAGCCAAGACACCTTAGCCAAGACACTTTAGCCAAGACACATTAGCCGAGACACATAAGCCAAGACACCTTAGCCAAGACACCTTAGCCAAGACACCTTAGCCGAGACACATTAGCCAAGACACCTTAGCCAAGACACATTAGCCAAGACACATTAGCCGAGACACATTAGCCAAGACACCTTAGCCAAGACACCTTAGCCAAGACACCTTAGCCAAGACACATTAGCCAAGACACATTAGCCAAGACACATTAGCCAAGACACCTTAGCCAAGACACATTAGCCAAGACACATTAGCCAAGACACCTTAGCCAAGACACCTTAGCCAAGACACCTTAGCCAAGACACCTTAGCCAAGACACATTAGCCAAGACACTTTAGCCAAGACACCTTAGCCGAGACACATTAGCCAAGACACCTTAGCCAAGACACCTTAACCAAGACACCTTAGCCGAGACACTTTAGCCAAGACACTTTAGCCAAGACACATTAGCCAAGACACCTTAGCCAAGACACCTTAGCCAAGACACATTAGCCAAGACACCTTAGCCAAGACACATTAGCCGAGACACATTAGCCAAGACACATAAGCCAAGACACCTTAGCCAAGACACATTAGCCAAAACACCTAAGCCAAGACACCTTAGCCAAGACACCTTAGCCAAGACACATTAGCCAAAACACCTTAACCAAGACACATTAACCAAGACACATTAGCCAAGACACATTAGCCGAGACACATTAGCCAAGACATCTTAGCCAAGACACATTAGCCAAGACACATTAGCCGAGACACATTAGCCAAGACACCTTAGCCAAGACACCTTAGCCAAGACACATTAGCCAAGACACCTTAGCCAAGACACCTTAGCCAAGACACCTTAGCCAAGACACCTTAGCCAAGACACCTTAGCCAAGACACATTAGCCAAGACACATTAGCCAAGACACCTTAGCCAAGACACTTTAGCCAAGACACATTAGCCAAGACACATTAGCCAAGACACATTAGCCGAGACACCTTAGCCAAGACACATTAGCCAAGACACATTAGCCAAGACACCTTAGCCAAGACACCTTAGCCGAGACACCTTAGCCAAGACACCTTAGCCAAGACACCTTAGCCGAGACACATTAGCCAAGACACCTTAGCCAAGACACCTTAGCCAAGACACCTTAGCCAGGACACCTTAGCCGAGACACCTTAGCCAAGACACCTTAGCCAAGACACATTAGCCAAGACACCTTAGCCAAGACACCTTAGCCAAGACACCTTAGCCAAGACACCTTAGCCAAGACACATTAGCCAAGACACATTAGCCAAGACACATTAGCCAAGACACCTTAGCCAAGACACATTAGCCAAGACACCTTAGCCAAGACACATAAGCCAATACACCTTAGCCAAGACACCTTAGCCAAGACACCTAAGCCAAGACACCTTAGCCAAGACACCTTAGCCAAGACACCTTAGCCAAGACACCTAAGCCAAGACACCTTAGCCAAGACACATTAGCCAAGACACCTTAGCCAAGACACCTTAGCCAAGACACATTAGCCAAGACACATTAGCCTAGACACCTTAGCCAAGACACCTTAGCCGAGACACATTAGCCAAGACACCTTAGCCAAGACACATTAGCCAAGACACATTAGCCAAGACACATTAGCCAAGACACCTTAGCCAAGACACCTTAGCCGAGACACCTTAGCCAAGACACCTTAGCCAAGACACATTAGCCAAGACACCTTAGCCAAGACACCTTAGCCAAGACACATTAGCCAAGACACCTTAGCCAAGACACATTAGCCAAGACACATTAGCCAAGACACCTTAGCCAAGACACCTTAGCCAAGACACATTAGCCAAGACACCTTAGCCAAGACACATAAGCCAAGACACCTTAGCCAAGACACCTTAGCCAAGACACCTAAGCCAAGACACCTTAGCCAAGACACCTTAGCCAAGACACCTTAGCCAAGACACCTAAGCCAAGACACCTTAGCCAAGACACATTAGCCAAGACACCTTAGCCAAGACACCTTAGCCAAGACACATTAGCCAAGACACATTAGCCAAGACACCTTAGCCAAGACACCTTAGCCGAGACACATTAGCCAAGACACCTTAGCCAAGACACATTAGCCAAGACACATTAGCCAAGACACATTAGCCAAGACACCTTAGCCAAGACACTTTAGCCAAGACACCTTAGCTAAGACACATAAGCCAAGACACCTTAGCCAAGACACCTTAGCCAAGACTTATTAGCCAAGACACATTAGCCAAGACACCTTAGCCAAGACACCTTAGCCAAGACACCTAAGCCAAGACACCTTAGCCAAGACACCTTAGCCAAGACACATTAGCCAAGACACCTTAGCCAAGACACCTTAGCCAAGACACCTTAGCCAAGACACCTTAGCCAAGACACCTTAGCCAAGACACCTTAGCCAAGACACCTTAGCCAAGACACCTTAGCCAAGACACATTAGCCAAGACACATTAGCCGAGACAAATTAGCCAAGACACCTTAGCCAAGACACCTTAGCCAAGACACCTTAGCCAAGACACCTTAGCCGAGACACATTAGCCAAGACACCTTAGCCAAGACACATTAGCCAAGACATATTAGATAAGACACATTAGCCAAGACACCTTAGCCAAGACACCTTAGCCAAGACACCTTAGCCTAGACACCTAAGCCAAGACACCTTAGCCGAGACACTTGGGCCGAGACACATTAGCCAAGACACCTTAGCCAAGACACATTAGCCAAGACACCTTAGCCAAGACACCTTAGCCAAGACACATTAGCCGAGACACATTAGCCAAGACACCTTAGCCAAGACACATTAGCCAAGACACATTAGCCAAGACACATTAGCCAAGACACCTTAGCCAAGACACATTAGCCAAGACACCTTAGCCAAGACACCTTAGCCAAGACACCTTAGCCAAGACACCTTAGCCAAGACACATTAGCCAAGACACCTTAGCCAAGACACATTAGCCAAGACACCTTAGCCAAGACACCTTAGCCAAGACACTTTAGCCAAGACACATTATCCAAGACACCTTAGCCAAGACACATTAGCCAAGACACCTTAGCCAAGACACCTTAACCAAGACACCTTAGCCGAGACACTTCAGCCAAGACACTTTAGCCAAGACACATTAGCCAAGACACCTTAGCCAAGACACCTTAGCCAAGACACATTAGCCAAGACACCTTAGCCAAGACACCTTAGCCAAGACACCTTAGCCGAGACACATTAGCCAAGACACATTAGCACAGACACCTTAGCCAAGACACATTAGCCAAGACACCTAAGCCAAGACACCTTAGCCAAGACACCTTAGCCAAGACACATTAGCCAAGACACCTTAGCCAAGACACCTTAGCCAAGACACATTAGCCAAGACACATTAGCCGAAACACCTTAGCCAAGACACATTAGCCAAGACACCTTAGCCGAGACACATTAGCCAAGACACCTTAGCCAAGACACTTAAGATAAGACACATTAGCCGAGACACATTAGCCAAGACACTTTAGCCAAGACACCTTAGCCAAGACACTTTAGCCAAGACACCTTAGCCAAGACACCTTAGCCAAGACACATTAGCCAAGACACCTTAGCCAAGACACCTTAGCCAAGACACCTTAGCCAAGACATCTTAGCCAAGACACATTAGCCAAGACACCTTAGCCAAGACACCTTAGCCGAGACACCTTAGCCAAGACACCTTAGCCAAGACACCTTAGCCAAGACACCTTAGCCAAGACACCTTAGCCGAGACACCTTAGCCAAGACACCTTAGCCAAGACACCTTAGCCAAGACACCTTAGCCAAGACACCTTAGCCGAGACACATTAGCCAAGACACTTTAGCCAAGACACCTTAGCCAAGACACTTTGGCCGAGACTCATTAGCCAAGACACCTTAGCCAAGACACCTTAGCCAAGACACCTTAGCCAAGACACCTTAGCCAAGACACCTTAGCCAAGACACCTTAGCCAAGACACCTTAGCCAAGACACATTAGCCAAGACACCTTAGCCAAGACACCTTAGCCAAGACACCTTAGCCAAGACACATTAGCCAAGACACATTAGCCAAGACACCTTAGCCGAGACACCTTAGCCAAGACACTTTAGCCAAGACACCTTAGCCAAGACACCTTAGCCGAGACACATTAGCCAAGACACCTTAGCCAAGACACCTTAGCCAAGACACCTTAGAAAAGACACCTTAGCCGAGACACCTTAGCCAAGACACCTTAGCCAAGACACCTTAGCCGAGACACATTAGCCAAGACACTTTAGCCAAGACACCTTAGCCAAGACACCTTAGCCAAGACACCTTAGCCAAGACACCTTAGCCGAGACACCTTAGCCAAGACACCTTAGCCAAGACACCTTAGCCGAGACACATTAGCCAAGACACTTTAGCCAAGACACCTTAGCCAAGACACCTTAGCCAAGACACCTTAGCCGAGACACATTAGCCAAGACACTTTAGCCAAGACACCTTAGCCAAGACACTTTAGCCAAGACACCTTAGCCAAGACACCTTAGCCAAGACACATTAGCCGAGACACATTAGCCAAGACACATTAGCCAAGACACCTTAGCCAAGACATCTTAGCCAAGACACATTAGCCAAGACACCTTAGCCAAGACACCTTAGCCGAGACACCTTAGCCAAGACACCTTAGCCAAGACACCTTAGCCAAGACACCTTAGCCGAGACACATTAGCCAAGACACTTTAGCCAAGACACCTTAGCCAAGACACTTTGGCCGAGACTCATTAGCCAAGACACCTTAGCCAAGACCCCTTAGCCAAGACACCTTAGCCAAGACACCTTAGCCAAGACACCTTAGCCAAGACACCTTAGCCAAGACACATTAGCCAAGACACCTTAGCCAAGACACCTTAGCCAAGACACCTTAGCCAAGACACCTTAGCCAAGACAACTTATCCAAGACACCTTAGCCAAGACACTTTAGCCAAGATACATTAGCCAAGACACCTTAGCCGAGACACATTAGCCAAGACACCTTAGCCAAGACACCTTAGCCAAGACACCTTAGCCAAGACACCTTATCCAAGACACTTTAGCAAAGACACATTAGCCAAGATACATTAGCCAAGACACCTTAGCCGAGACACATTAGCCAAGACACCTTAGCCAAGACACCTTAGCCGAGACACCTTAGCCAAGACACTTTAGCCAAGACACCTTAGCCAAGACACCTTAGCCGATACACATTAGCCAAGACACCTTAGCCAAGACACCTTAGCCAAGACACCTTAGCCAAGACACCTTAGCCGAGACACCTTAGCCAAGACACCTTAGCCAAGACACCTTAGCCAAGACACATTAGCCAAGACATATTAGCCAAGACACATTAGCCAAGACACCTTAGCCAAGACACTTTAGCCAAGACACCTTAGCCAAGACACTTTAGCCAAGACACATTATCCAAGACACCTTAGAAAAGACACCTTAGCCAAGACACATTAGCCAAGACACCTTAGCCAAGACACCTTAGCCAAGACACCTTAGCCAAGACACCTTAGAAAAGACACCTTAGCCAAGACACATTAGCCAAGACACCTTAGCCAAGACACATTAGCCAAGACACATTAGCCAAGACACCTTAGCCAAGACACCTTAGCCAAGACACATTATCCAAGACACCTAAGACAAGACACCTTAGCCGAGACACCTTAGCCGAGACACCTTAGCCAAGACACATTAGCCAAGACACATTAGCCAAGACACCTTAGCCAAGACACCTTAGCCAAGACACCTTAGCCAAGACACCTTAGCCAAGACACCTTAGCCAAGACACCTTAGCCAAGACACATTAGCCAAGACACCTTAGCCAAGACACATTAGCCAAGACACCTTAGCCAAGACACATTAGCCAAGACACATTAGCCAAGACACCTTAGCCAAGACACTTTAGCCAAGACACATTATCCAAGACACCTTAGCCAAGACACCTTAGCCGAGACACCTTAGCCGAGACACCTTAGCCAAGACACATTAGCCAAGACACATTAGCCAAGACACCTTAGCCAAGACACCTTAGCCAAGACACTTTAGCCAAGACACTTTAGCCAAGACACTTTAGCCAAGACACCTTAGCCAAGACACCTTAGCCAAGACACATTAGCCGAGACACCTTAGTCAAGACACCTTAGCCGAGACACATTAGCCAAGACACATTAGCCAAGACACCTTAGCCAAGACACCTTAGCCAAGACACTTTAGCCAAGACACTTTAGCCAAGACACATTAGCCGAGACACCTTAGCCAAGACACCTTAGCCGAGACACCTTAGCCAAGACACATTAGCCAAGACACATTAGCCAAGACACCTTAGCCAAGACACTTTAGCCAAGACACATTATCCAAGACACCTTAGCCAAGACACCTTAGCCGAGACACCTTTGCCGAGACACCTTAGCCAAGACACTTTAGCCAAGACACCTTAGCCAAGACACCTTAGCCGAGACACCTTAGCCGAGACACCTTAGCGAAGACACATTATCCAAGACACCTTAGACAAGACACCTTAGCCAAGACACCTTAGCCAAGACACTTTAGCCAAGACACTTTAGCCAAGACACCTTAGCCAAGACACCTTAGCCAAGACACCTTAGCCGAGACACCTTAGCCAAGACACCTTAGCCGAGACACCTTAGCCAAGACACATTAGCCGAGACACATTAGCCAAGACACCTTAGCCAAGACACATTAGCCAAGACACCTTAGCCAAGACACATTAGCCGAGACACCTTAGCCAAGACACATTAGCCGAGACACATTAGCCAAGACACCTTAGCCAAGACACCTTAGCCAAGACACCTTAGCCAAGACACCTTAGCCAAGACACCTTAGCCAAGACACATGAGCCGAGACACCTTAGCCAAGACACCTTAGCCGAGACACCTTAGCCAAGACACATTAGCCGAGACACATTAGCCAAGACACCTTAGCCAAGACACATTAGCCAAGACACCTTAGCGAAGACACCTTAGCCAAGACACCTTAGCCGAGACACCTTAGCCAAGACACCTTAGCCAAGACACCTTAGCCAAGACACCTTAGCCAAGACACCTTAGCCGAGACACATTAGCCAAGACACTTTAGCCAAGACACCTTAGCCAAGACACTTTAGCCAAGACACCTTAGCCAAGACACCTTAGCCAAGACACATTAGCCAAGACACCTTAGCCAAGACACCTTAGCCAAGACACCTTAGCCAAGACATCTTAGCCAAGACACATTAGCCAAGACACCTTAGCCAAGACACCTTAGCCGAGACACCTTAGCCAAGACACCTTAGCCAAGACACCTTAGCCAAGACACCTTAGCCAAGACACCTTAGCCGAGACACCTTAGCCAAGACACCTTAGCCAAGACACCTTAGCCAAGACACCTTAGCCAAGACACCTTAGCCGAGACACATTAGCCAAGACACTTTAGCCAAGACACCTTAGCCAAGACACTTTGGCCGAGACTCATTAGCCAAGACACCTTAGCCAAGACACCTTAGCCAAGACACCTTAGCCAAGACACCTTAGCCAAGACACCTTAGCCAAGACACCTTAGCCAAGACACCTTAGCCAAGACACATTAGCCAAGACACCTTAGCCAAGACACCTTAGCCAAGACACCTTAGCCAAGACACATTAGCCAAGACACATTAGCCAAGACACCTTAGCCGAGACACCTTAGCCAAGACACTTTAGCCAAGACACCTTAGCCAAGACACCTTAGCCGAGACACATTAGCCAAGACACCTTAGCCAAGACACCTTAGCCAAGACACCTTAGCCAAGACACCTTAGCCGAGACACCTTAGCCAAGACACCTTAGCCAAGACACCTTAGCCGAGACACATTAGCCAAGACACTTTAGCCAAGACACCTTAGCCAAGACACCTTAGCCAAGACACCTTAGCCAAGACACCTTAGCCGAGACACCTTAGCCAAGACACCTTAGCCAAGACACCTTAGCCGAGACACATTAGCCAAGACACTTTAGCCAAGACACCTTAGCCAAGACACCTTAGCCAAGACACCTTAGCCGAGACACATTAGCCAAGACACTTTAGCCAAGACACATTAGCCGAGACACATTAGCCAAGACACCTTTGCCGAGACACCTTAGCCAAGACACTTTAGCCAAGACACCTTAGCCAAGACACCTTAGCCGAGACACCTTAGCCGAGACACCTTAGCGAAGACACATTATCCAAGACACCTTAGACAAGACACCTTAGCCAAGACACCTTAGCCAAGACACTTTAGCCAAGACACTTTAGCCAAGACACCTTAGCCAAGACACCTTAGCCAAGACACCTTAGCCGAGACACCTTAGCCAAGACACCTTAGCCGAGACACCTTAGCCAAGACACATTAGCCGAGACACATTAGCCAAGACACCTTAGCCAAGACACATTAGCCAAGACACCTTAGCCAAGACACATTAGCCGAGACACCTTAGCCAAGACACATTAGCCGAGACACATTAGCCAAGACACCTTAGCCAAGACACCTTAGCCAAGACACCTTAGCCAAGACACCTTAGCCAAGACACCTTAGCCAAGACACATGAGCCGAGACACCTTAGCCAAGACACCTTAGCCGAGACACCTTAGCCAAGACACATTAGCCGAGACACATTAGCCAAGACACCTTAGCCAAGACACATTAGCCAAGACACCTTAGCGAAGACACCTTAGCCAAGACACCTTAGCCGAGACACCTTAGCCAAGACACCTTAGCCAAGACACCTTAGCCAAGACACCTTAGCCAAGACACCTTAGCCGAGACACATTAGCCAAGACACTTTAGCCAAGACACCTTAGCCAAGACACTTTAGCCAAGACACCTTAGCCAAGACACCTTAGCCAAGACACATTAGCCAAGACACCTTAGCCAAGACACCTTAGCCAAGACACCTTAGCCAAGACATCTTAGCCAAGACACATTAGCCAAGACACCTTAGCCAAGACACCTTAGCCGAGACACCTTAGCCAAGACACCTTAGCCAAGACACCTTAGCCAAGACACCTTAGCCAAGACACCTTAGCCGAGACACCTTAGCCAAGACACCTTAGCCAAGACACCTTAGCCAAGACACCTTAGCCAAGACACCTTAGCCGAGACACATTAGCCAAGACACTTTAGCCAAGACACCTTAGCCAAGACACTTTGGCCGAGACTCATTAGCCAAGACACCTTAGCCAAGACACCTTAGCCAAGACACCTTAGCCAAGACACCTTAGCCAAGACACCTTAGCCAAGACACCTTAGCCAAGACACCTTAGCCAAGACACATTAGCCAAGACACCTTAGCCAAGACACCTTAGCCAAGACACCTTAGCCAAGACACATTAGCCAAGACACATTAGCCAAGACACCTTAGCCGAGACACCTTAGCCAAGACACTTTAGCCAAGACACCTTAGCCAAGACACCTTAGCCGAGACACATTAGCCAAGACACCTTAGCCAAGACACCTTAGCCAAGACACCTTAGCCAAGACACCTTAGCCGAGACACCTTAGCCAAGACACCTTAGCCAAGACACCTTAGCCGAGACACATTAGCCAAGACACTTTAGCCAAGACACCTTAGCCAAGACACCTTAGCCAAGACACCTTAGCCAAGACACCTTAGCCGAGACACCTTAGCCAAGACACCTTAGCCAAGACACCTTAGCCGAGACACATTAGCCAAGACACTTTAGCCAAGACACCTTAGCCAAGACACCTTAGCCAAGACACCTTAGCCGAGACACATTAGCCAAGACACTTTAGCCAAGACACATTAGCCGAGACACATTAGCCAAGACACATTAGCCAAGACACCTTAGCCAAGACATCTTAGCCAAGACACATTAGCCAAGACACCTTAGCCAAGACACCTTAGCCGAGACACCTTAGCCAAGACACCTTAGCCAAGACACCTTAGCCGAGACACATAAGCCAAGACACTTTAGCCAAGACACCTTAGCCAAGACACCTTAGCCAAGACACTTTAGCCAAGACACCTTAGCCAAGACACCTTAGCCAAGACACATTAGCCGAGACACATTAGCCAAGACACATTAGCCAAGACACCTTAGCCAAGACATCTTAGCCAAGACACATTAGCCAAGACACCTTAGCCAAGACACCTTAGCCGAGACACCTTAGCCAAGACACCTTAGCCAAGACACCTTAGCCAAGACACCTTAGCCGAGACACATTAGCCAAGACACTTTAGCCAAGACACCTTAGCCAAGACACTTTGGCCGAGACTCATTAGCCAAGACACCTTAGCCAAGACCCCTTAGCCAAGACACCTTAGCCAAGACACCTTAGCCAAGACACCTTAGCCAAGACACCTTAGCCAAGACACATTAGCCAAGACACCTTAGCCAAGACACCTTAGCCAAGACACCTTAGCCAAGACACCTTAGCCAAGACAACTTATCCAAGACACCTTAGCCAAGACACTTTAGCCAAGATACATTAGCCAAGACACCTTAGCCGAGACACATTAGCCAAGACACCTTAGCCAAGACACATTAGCCAAGACACCTTAGCCAAGACACCTTAGCCAAGACACCTTATCCAAGACACTTTAGCAAAGACACATTAGCCAAGATACATTAGCCAAGACACCTTAGCCGAGACACATTAGCCAAGACACCTTAGCCAAGACACCTTAGCCGAGACACCTTAGCCAAGACACTTTAGCCAAGACACCTTAGCCAAGACACCTTAGCCGATACACATTAGCCAAGACACCTTAGCCAAGACACCTTAGCCAAGACACCTTAGCCAAGACACCTTAGCCGAGACACCTTAGCCAAGACACCTTAGCCAAGACACCTTAGCCAAGACACATTAGCCAAGACATATTAGCCAAGACACATTAGCCAAGACACCTTAGCCAAGACACTTTAGCCAAGACACATTATCCAAGACACCTTAGCCAAGACACATTAGCCAAGACACATTAGCCAAGACACATTAGCCAAGACACATTAGCCAAGACACCTTAGCCAAGACACTTTAGCCAAGACACATTATCCAAGACACCTTAGCCAAGACACCTTAGCCAAGACACCTTAGCCAAGACAACTTAGCCAAGACACCTTAGCCAAGACACTTTAGCCAAGACACTTTAGCCAAGACACCTTAGCCAAGACACCTTAGCCAAGACACCTTAGCCAAGACACCTTAGCCAAGACACATTAGCCAAGACACCTTAGCCGAGACACATTAGCCAAGACACTTTAGCCAAGACACCTTAGCCGAGACACATTAGCCAAGACACCTTAGCCAAGACACCTTAGCCAAGACACATTAACCAAGACACATTAGCCGAGACACTTTAGCCAAGACACCTTAGCCAAGACGCCTTAGCCAAGACACATTAGCCAAGACACCTTAGCCAAGACACCTTAGCCAAGACACCTTATCCAAGACACTTTAGCCAAGACACTTTAGCCAAGATACATTAGCCAAGACACCTTAGCCGAGACACATTAGCCAAGACACCTTAGCCAAGACACCTTAGCCAACACACCTTAGCCGAGACACCTTAGCCAAGACACCTTAGCCAAGACACCTTAGCCAAGACACCTTAGCCGAGACACCTTAGCCAAGACACCTTAGCCAAGACACCTTAGCCAAGACACCTTAGCCGAGACACCTTAGCCAAGACACCTTAGCCAAGACACATTAGCCAAGACACCTTAGCCAAGACACATTAGCCAAGACACATTAGCCGAAATACCTTAGCCAAGACACATTAGCCGAGACACATTAGCCAAGACACCTTAGCTAAGACACATTAGCCAAGACACCTTAGCCAAGACACCTTAGCCAAGACACCTTAGCCAAGACACCTTAGCCAAGACACATTAGCCAAGACACCTTAGCCAAGACACCTTAGCCAAGACACCTTAGCCAAGACACATTAGCCAAGACACCTTAGCCAAGACACTTTAGCCAAGACACATAAGCCAAGACACCTTAGCCGAGACACATTAGCCAAGACACTTTAGCCAAGACACCTTAGCCGAGACACATTAGCCAAGACACCTTAGCCAAGACACCTTAGCCAAGACACATTAACCAAGACACATTAGCCGAGACACATTAGCCAAGACACCTTAGCCAAGACGCCTTAGCCAAGACACATTAGCCAAGACACCTTAGCCAAGACACCTTAGCCAAGACACCTTAGCCAAGACACATTAGCCAAGACACCTTAGCCAAGACACGTTACCCAAGACACCTTAGCCAAGACACATTAGCCAAGACACATTAGCCAAGACACTTTAGCCAAGACACATTAGCCAAGACACCTTAGCCAAGACACATTAGCCAAGACACCTTAGCCAAGACACATAAGCCAAGACACCTTAGCCGAGACACATTAGCCAAGACACTTTAGCCAAGACACCTTAGCCGAGACACATTAGCCAAGACACCTTAGCCAAGACACCTTAGCCAAGACACATTAACCAAGACACATTAGCCGAGACACATTAGCCAAGACACCTTAGCCAAGACGCCTTAGCCAAGACACATTAGCCAAGACACCTTAGCCAAGACACCTTAGCCAAGACACCTTATCCAAGACACTTTAGCCAAGACACTTTAGCCAAGATACATTAGCCAAGACACCTTAGCCGAGACACATTAGCCAAGACACCTTAGCCAAGACACCTTAGCCAACACACCTTAGCCGAGACACCTTAGCCAAGACACCTTAGCCAAGACACCTTAGCCAAGACACCTTAGCCGAGACACCTTAGCCAAGACACCTTAGCCAAGACACCTTAGCCAAGACACCTTAGCCGAGACACCTTAGCCAAGACACCTTAGCCAAGACACATTAGCCAAGACACCTTAGCCAAGACACATTAGCCAAGACACATTAGCCGAAATACCTTAGCCAAGACACATTAGCCGAGACACATTAGCCAAGACACCTTAGCCAAGACACATTAGCCAAGACACATTAGCCAAGACACATTAGCCAAGACACATTAGCCAAGACACCTTAGCCAAGACACATTAGCCAAGACACCTTAGCCAAGACACCCTAGCCAAGACACCTTAGCCAAGACACATTAGCCAAGACACCTTAGCCAAGACACCTTAGCCAAGACACCTTAGCCAAGACACCTTAGCCAAGACACATTAGCCAAGACACATTAGCCAAGACACTTTAGCCAAGACACATTAGCCAAGACACCTTAGCCAAGACACATTAGCCAAGACACCTTAGCCAAGACACATTAGCCAAGACACCTTAGCCAAGACACATTAGCCAAGACACATTAGCCGAGACACATTAGCCAAGACACCTTAGCCAAGACACCTTAGCCAAGACACATTAGCCAAGACACCTTAGCCAAGACACCTTAGCCAAGACACCTTAGCCAAGACACCTTAGCCAAGACACATTAGCCAAGACACATTAGCCAAGACACATTACCCAAGACACCTTAGCCAAGACACTTTAGCCAAGACACATTATCCAAGACACCTTAGCCAAGACACATTAGCCAAGACACATTAGCCAAGACACATTAGCCAAGACACCTTAGCCAAGACACCTTAGCCAAGACACCTTAGCCAAGACACATTAGCCGAGACACATTAGCCAAGACACCTTAGCCAAGACACCTTAGCCAAGACACCTTAGCCAAGACACCTTAGCCAAGACACCTTAGCCGAGACACATTTGCCAAGACAAATTAGAAAAGACACCTTAGCCAAGACACCTTAGCCAAGACACCTTAGCCAAGACACATTAGCCAAGACACCTTAGCCAAGACACATAAGCCAAGACACCTTAGCCAAGACACATTAGCCAAGACACATTAGCCGAGACACATTAGCCAAGACACCTTAGCCAAGACACCTTAGCCGAGACACCTTAGCCAAGACACCTTAGCCAAGACACCTTAGCCAAGACACCTTAGCCAAGACACCTTAGCCAAGACACATTAGCCAAGACACATTAGCCAAAACACATTACCCAAGACACCTTAGCCAAGACACTTTAGCCAAGACACATTATCCAAGACACCTTAGCCAAGACACATTAGCCAAGACACATTAGCCAAGACACATTAGCCAAGACACCTTAGCCAAGACACCTTAGCCAAGACACCTTAGCCAAGACACCTAAGCCAAGACACCTTAGCCAAGACACTTTAGCCAAGACACATTAGCCAAGACACCTTAGCCAAGACACATTAGCCAAGACACCTTAGCCAAGACACATAAGCCAAGACACCTTAGCCAAGACACATTAGCCAAGACACATTAGCCGAGACACATTAGCCAAGACACCTTAGCCAAGACACCTTAGCCAAGACACATTAGCCAAGACACCTTAGCCAAGACACCTTAGCCAAGACACCTTAGCCAAGACACCTTAGCCAAGACACATTAGCCAAGACACATTAGCCAAGACACATTACCCAAGACACCTTAGCCAAGACACTTTAGATAAGACACATTATCCAAGACACCTTAGCCAAGACACATTAGCCAAGACACATTAGCCAAGACACCTTAGCCAAGACACCTTAGCCAAGACACCTTAGCCAAGACACATTAGCCGAGACACATTAGCCAAGACACCTTAGCCAAGACACCTTAGCCAAGACACCTTAGCCAAGACACCTTAGCCGAGACACATTTGCCAAGACAAATTAGAAAAGACACCTTAGCCAAGACACCTTAGCCAAGACACCTTAGCCAAGACACATTAGCCAAGACACCTTAGCCAAGACACATAAGCCAAGACACCTTAGCCAAGACACATTAGCCAAGACACATTAGCCGAGACACATTAGCCAAGACACCTTAGCCAAGACACCTTAGCCAAGACACCTTAGCCAAGACACCTTAGCCAAGACACCTTAGCCAAGACACCTTAGCCAAGACACCTTAGCCAAGACACCTTAGCCAAGACACATTAGCCAAGACACATTAGCCAAAACACATTACCCAAGACACCTTAGCCAAGACACTTTAGCCAAGACACATTATCCAAGACACCTTAGCCAAGACACATTAGCCAAGACACATTAGCCAAGACACATTAGCCAAGACACCTTAGCCAAGACACCTTAGCCAAGACACCTTAGCCAAGACACCTAAGCCAAGACACCTTAGCCAAGACACCTTAGCCAAGACACCTTAGCCAAGACACCTTAGCCAAGACACCTTAGCCAAGACACCTTAGCCAAGACACATTAGCCAAGACACCTTAGCCAAGACACATTAGCCAAGACACCTTAGCCAAGACACCTTAGCCAAGACACCTTAGCCAAGACACCTTAGCCGAGACACATTAGCCAAGACACATTAGCCAAGACACATTAGCCAAGACACATTAGCCAAGACACCTTAGCCAAGACACATTAGCCAAGACATATTAGCCAAGACACATTAGCCAAGACACCTTAGCCAAGACACCTTAGCCAAGACACCTTAGCCAAGACACATTACCCAAGACACCTTAGCCAAGACACCTTAGCCAAGACACATTAGCCAAGACACCTTAGCCAAGACACCTTAGCCAAGACACCTTAGCCAAGACACATTAGCCAAGACACCTTAGCCAAGACACATTAGCCAAGACACCTTAGCCAAGACACCTTAGCCAAGACACCTTAGCCGAGACACATTAGCCAAGACACCTTAGCCAAGACACATTAGCCAAGACACCTTAGCCAAGACACATTAGCCAAGACACCTTAGCCAAGACACCTTAGCCAAGACACCTTAGCCAAGACACCTTAGCCAAGACACATTAGCCAAGACACCTTAGCCAAGACACATTAGCCAAGACACATAAGCCGAGACACCTCAGCCAAGACACTTTAGCCAAGACACATTATCCAAGACACCTTAGCCAAGACACATTAGCAAAGACACATTAGCCAAGACACATTAGCCAAGACACCTTAGCCAAGACACCTTAGCCAAGACACCTTAGCCAAGACACATTAGCCGAGACACATTAGCCAAGACACCTTAGCCAAGACACCTTAGCCAAGACACCTCAGCCAAGACACATTAGCCGAGACACATTAGCCAAGACACCTTAGCCAAGACACCTTAGCCAAGACACCTTAGCCAAGACACCTTAGCCAAGACACCTTAGCCAAAACACAATAGCCAAAACACATTAGCCAAGACACCTTAGCCAAGACACCTTAGCCAAGACACCTTAGCCAAGACACCTAAGCCAAGACACCTTAGCCAAGACACCTTAGCCAAGACACCTTAGCCAAGACACCTTAGCCGAGACACCTTAGCCAAGACACCTTAGCCAAGACACAATAGCCAAGACACCTTAGCCTAGACACATTAGCCAAGACACCTTAGCCAAGACACCTTAGCCAAGACACCTTAGCCGAGACACATTAGCCAAGACACCTTAGCCAAGACACCTTAGCCAAGACACATTAGCCAAGACACATTACCCAAGACACCTTAGCCAAGACACCTTAGCCAAGACACATTAGCCAAGACACCTTAGCCAAGACACATTAGCCAAGACACCTTAGCCAAGACACCTTAGCCAAGGCACATTACCCAAGACACCTTAGCCAAGACACCTTAGCCAAGACACATTAGCCAAGACACCTTAGCCAAGACACCCTAGCCAAGACACCTTAGCCAAGACACATTAGCCAAGACACCTTAGCCAAGACACCTTAGCCAAGACACCTTAGCCAAGACACCTTAGCCAAGACACATTAGCCAAGACACATTAGCCAAGACACATTAGCCAAGACACATTAGCCAAGACACCTTAGCCAAGACACATTAGCCAAGACACCTTAGCCAAGACACATAAGCCAAGACACCTTAGCCAAGACACATTAGCCAAGACACATTAGCCAAGACACCTTAGCCAAGACACATTAGCCAAGACACATTAGCCAAGACACCTTAGCTAAGACACATTAGCCAAGACACATTAGCCAAGACACCTTAGCCAAGACACATTAGCCAAGACACATTAGCCAAGACACCTTAGCTAAGACACCTTAGCCAAGACACATTAGCCAAGACACATTAGTCAGGATAAATAAGCCAAAACACCTAAGCCAAGACACTTTAGCCAAGACACATTAGCCAAGACACCTTAGCCAAGACACCTTAGCCAAGACACCTTAGACAAGACACATTAGCCAAGACACATTAGCCAAGACACCTTAGCCAAGACACCTTAGCCAAGACACATTAGCCGAGACACATTAGCCAAGACACCTTAGCCAAGACACACTAGCCAAGACACCTTAGCCAAGACACCTTAGCCAAGACACATTAGCCAAGACACCTTAGCCAAGACACCTTAGCCAAGACACCTTAGCCGAGACACATTAGCCAAGACACCTTAGCCAAGACACCTTAGCCAAGACACCTTAGCCAAGACACCTTAGCCAAGACACTTTAGCCAAGACACCTTAGCCAAGACACCTTAGCCAAGACACCTTAGCCAAGACACCTTAGCCAAGACACATTAGCCAAGACACCTTAGCCAAGACACCTTAGCCAAGACACATTAGCCAAGACACCTTAGCCGGGACACATTAGCCAAGACACTTTAGCCAAGACACCTTAGCCGAGACACATTAGCCAAGACACCTTAGCCAAGACACCTTAGCCAAGACACCTTAGCCAAGACACCATAGCCAAGACACCTTAGCCAAGACACCTTAGCCAAGACACATTAGCCAAGACACCTTAGCCGATACACATTAGCCAAGACACTTTTGCCAAGACACCTTAGCCAAGACACTTTGGCCGAGACACATTAGCCAAGACACCTTAGCCAAGACACATTAGCCAAGACACCTTAGCCAAGACACCTTAGCCAAGACACCTTAGCCAAGACACCTTAGCCAAGACACATTAGCCAAGACACATTAGCCAAGACACCTTAGCCAAGACACCTTAGCCAAGACACTTTAGCCAAGACACATTAGCCAAGACACCTTAGCCAAGACACATTAGCCAAGACACTTTAGCCAAGACACCTTAGCCAAGACACTTTGGCCGAGACACATTAGCCAAGACACCTTAGCCAAGACACCTTAGCCAAGACACCTTAGCCAAGACACCTTAGCCAAGACACCTTAGCCAAGACACCTTAGCCAAGACACATTAGCCAAGACACCTTAGCCAAGACACCTTAGACAAGACACATTAGCCAAGACACATTAGCCAAGACACCTTAGCCAAGACACCTTAGCCAAGACACATTAGCCGAGACACATTAGCCAAGACACCTTAGCCAAGACACACTAGCCAAGACACCTTAGCCAAGACACATTAGCCAAGACACCTTCGCTAAGACACATTAGCCAAGACACATTAGCCAAGACACCTTAGCCGATACACATTAGCCAAGACACTTTAGCCAAGACACCTTAGCCAAGACACTTTGGCCGAGACACATTAGCCAAGACACCTTAGCCAAGACACATTAGCCGAGACACATTAGCCAAGACACCTTAGCCAAGACACCTTAGCCAAGACACACTAGCCAAGACACCTTAGCCAAGACACATTAGCCAAGACACCTTAGCTAAGACACATTAGCCAAGACACATTAGCCAAGACACCTTAGCCAAGACACATTAGCCAAGACACATTAGCCAAGACACCTTAGCTAAGACACCTTAGCCAAGACACATTAGCCAAGACACATTAGTCAGGATAAATAAGCCAAGACACCTAAGCCAAGACACTTTAGCCAAGACACATTAGCCAAGACACCTTAGCCAAGACACCTTAGCCAAGACACCTTAGACAAGACACATTAGCCAAGACACATTAGCCAAGACACCTTAGCCAAGACACCTTAGCCAAGACACATTAGCCGAGACACATTAGCCAAGACACCTTAGCCAAGACACACTAGCCAAGACACCTTAGCCAAGACACCTTAGCCAAGACACATTAGCCAAGACACCTTAGCCAAGACACCTTAGCCAAGACACCTAAGCCGAGACACATTAGCCAAGACACCTTAGCCAAGACACCTTAGCCAAGACACCTTAGCCAAGACACCTTAGCCAAGACACTTTAGCCAAGACACCTTAGCCAAGACACCTTAGCCAAGACACCTTAGCCAAGACACCTTAGCCAAGACACATTAGCCAAGACACCTTAGCCAAGACACCTTAGCCAAGACACATTAGCCAAGACACCTTAGCCGAGACACATTAGCCAAGACACTTTAGCCAAGACACCTTAGCCGAGACACATTAGCCAAGACACCTTAGCCAAGACACCTTAGCCAAGACACCTTAGCCAAGACACCTTAGCCAAGACACCTTAGCCAAGACACCTTAGCCAAGACACATTAGCCAAGACACCTTAGCCGATACACATTAGCCAAGACACTTTAGCCAAGACACCTTAGCCAAGACACTTTGGCCGAGACACATTAGCCAAGACACCTTAGCCAAGACACATTAGCCGAGACACATTAGCCAAGACACCTTAGCCAAGACACCTTAGCCAAGACACCTTAGCCAAGACACATTAGCCAAGACACATTAGCCAAGACACCTTAGCCAAGACACCTTAGCCAAGACACTTTAGCCAAGACACATTAGCCAAGACACCTTAGCCAAGACACATTAGCCAAGACACTTTAGCCAAGACACCTTAGCCAAGACACTTTGGCCGAGACACATTAGCCAAGACACCTTAGCCAAGACACCTTAGCCAAGACACCTTAGCCAAGACACCTTAGCCAAGACACCTTAGCCAAGACACCTTAGCCAAGACACCTTAGCCAAGACACCTTAGCCAAGACACATTAGCCAAGACACCTTAGCCAAGACACATTAGCCAAGACACCTTAGCCGAGACACTTTAACCAAGACACCTTAACCAAGACACCTTAGCCAAGACACCTTAGCCAAGACACCTTAGCCAAGACACCTTAGCCAAGACACCTTAGCCAAGACACCTTAGCCAAGACACCTTAGCCAAGACACATTAGCCAAGACACCTTAGCCAAGACACATTAGCCAAGACACATTAGAAGAGACACCTCAGCCAAGACACATTAGCCAAGACACCTTAGCCAAGACACCTTAGCCAAGACACCTTAGCCAAGACACCTTAGCCAAGACACCTTAGCCAAGACACTTTAGCCAAGACACATTAGCCAAGACACCTTAGCCAAGACACCTTAGCCGAGACACATTAGCCAAGACACCTTAGCCAAGACACCTTAGCCAAGACACCTTAGCCAAGACACCTTAGCCGAGACACATTAGCCAAGACACCTTAGCCGAGACACATTAGCCAAGACACGTTAGCCAAGACACCTTAGCCAAGACACCTTAGCCAAGACACCTTAGCCAAGACACCTTAGCCAAGACACATTAGCCAAGACACCTTAGCCAAGACACATTAGCCGAGACACATTAGCCAAGACACCTTAGCCAAGACACATTAGCCAAGACACCTTAGCCAAGACACCTTAGCCGAGACACATTAGCCAAAACACATTAGCCAAGACACCTTAGCCAAGACACATTAGCCAAGACACCTTAGCCAAGACACCTTAGCCAAGACACTTTAGCCAAGACACTTTAGCCAAGACACATTAGCCGAGACACATTAGCCAAGACACCTTAGCCAAGACACATTAGCCAAGACACCTTAGCCAAGACACCTTAGCCAAGACACCTTAGCCGAGACACTTTAGCCAAGACATTTTAGCCAAGACACATTAGCCAAGACACCTTAGCCAAGACACATTAGCCGAGACACCTTAGCCAAGACACCTTAGCCGAGACACCTTAGCCAAGACACATTAGCCGAGACACCTTAGCCAAGACACATTAGCCGAGACACATTAGCCAAGACACATTAGCCAAGACACCTTAGCCAAGACACCTTAGCCAAGACACATTAGCCAAGACACCTTAGCCAAGACACCTTAGCCAAGACACCTTAGCCAAGACACCTTAGCCAAGACACCTTAGCCAAGACACATTAGCCAAGACACCTTAGCCAAGACACATTAGCCAAGACACATTAGCCAAGACACCTTAGCCAAGACACCTTAGCCAAGACACATTAGCCAAGACACATTAGTCAGGATACATAAGCCAAGACACATAAGCCAAGACACATTAGCCAAGACACCTTAGACAAGACACCTTAGCCAAGACACATTAGCCAAGACACATTAGCCAAGACACCTTAGCCAAGACACCTTAGCCAAGACACATTAGCCAAGACACCTTAGCCAAGACACATTAGCCAAGACACCTTAGCCAAGACACCTTAGCCAAGGCACATTACCCAAGACACCTTAGCCAAGACACCTTAGCCAAGACACATTAGCCAAGACACCTTAGCCAAGACACCCTAGCCAAGACACCTTAGCCAAGACACATTAGCCAAGACACCTTAGCCAAGACACCTTAGCCAAGACACCTTAGCCAAGACACCTTAGCCAAGACACATTAGAAAAGACACATTAGCCAAGACACATTAGCCAAGACACCTTAGCCAAGACACATTAGCCAAGACACCTTAGCCAAGACACATAAGCCAAGACACATTAGCCAATACACATTAGCCAAGACACATTAGCCAAGACACCTTAGCCAAGACACATTAGCCAAGACACATTAGCCAAGACACCTTAGCCAAGACACCTTAGCCAAGACACATTAGCCAAGACACATTAGTCAGGATACATAAGCCAAGACACATAAGCCAAGACACATTAGCCAAGACACCTTAGCCAAGACACCTTAGCCAAGACACCTTAGCCGAGACACATTAGCCAAAACACCTAAGCCAAGACACTTTAGCCAAGACACATTAGCCAAGACACCTTAGCCAAGACACCTTAGCCAAGACACCTTAGCCAAGACACATTAGCCAAGACACATTAGCCAAGACACCTTAGCCAAGACACCTTAGCCAAGACACATTAGCCGAGACACATTAGCCAAGACACCTTAGCCAAGACACATTAGCCAAGACACCTTAGCCAATACACATTAGCCGAGACACATTAGCCGAGACACCTCAGCCAAGACACATTAGCCAAGACACATTAGCCAAGACACATTAGCCAAGACACCTTAGCCAAGACACCTTAGCCAAGACACATTAGCCGAGACACATTAGCCAAGACACCTTAGCCAAGACACATTAGCCAAGACACATTAGCCAAGACACATTAGCCAAGACACATTAGCCAAGACACATTAGCCAAGACACATTAGCCAAGACACATTAGCCAAGACACCTTAGCCAAGACACCTTAGCCGAGACACATTAGCCAAGACACCTTAGCCAAGACACCTTAGCCAAGACACCTTAGCCGAGACACATTAGCCAAGACACCTTAGCCAAGACACCTTACCCAAGACACCTTAGCCAAGACACATTAGCCAAGACACCTTAGCCAAGACACCTTAGCCAAGACACCTTAGCCAAGACACCTTAGCCAAGACACCTTAGCCGATACACATTAGCCAAGACACTTTAGCCAAGACACCTTAGCCAAGACACTTTGGCCGAGACACATTAGCCAAGACACCTTAGCCAAGACACCTTAGCCAAGACACCTTAGCCAAGACACCTTAGCCAAGACACCTTAGCCAAGACACCTTAGCCAAGACACATTAGCCGAGACACATTAGCCAAGACACCTTAGCCAAGACACATTAGCCAAGACATTTTAGCCAAGACACCTTAGCCGAGACACATTAGCCAAGACACCTTAGCCAAGACACATTAGCCAAAACACATTAGCCAAGACACTTTAGCCAAGACACCTTAGCCAAGACACTTTGGCCGAGACACCTTAGCCAAGACACATTAGCCAAGACACCTTAGCCAAGACACCTTAGCCAAGACACCTTAGCCAAGACACCTTAGCCAAGACACTTTAGCAAAGACACCTTAGCCAAGACACCTTAGAAAAGACACATTAGCCAAGACACCTTAGCCAAGACACATTAGCCAAGACACCTTAGCCAAGACACCTTAGCCAAGACACATTAGCCAAGACACCTTAGCCGATACACATTAGCCAAGACACCTTAGCCAAGACACCTTAGCCAAGACACCTTAGCCAAGACACCTTAGCCAAGACACCTTAGCCAAGACACATCAGCCGAGACACCTTAGCCAAGACACATTAGCCGAGACACATTAGCCAAGACACCTTAGCCAAGACACATTAGCCAAGACACCTTAGCCAAGACACCTTAGCCAAGACACCATAGCCAAGACACCTTAGCCAAAACACTTTGGCCGAGACACATTAGCCAAGACACCTTAGCCAAGACACCTTAGCCAAGACACCTTAGCCAAGACACCTTAGCCAAGACACATTAGCCAAGACACCTTAGCCAAGACACCTTAGCCAAGACACCTTAGCCAAGACACCTTAGCCAAGACACCTTAGCCAAGACACCTTAGCCAAGACACATTAGCCAAGACACCTTAGCCGAGACACCTTAGCCAAGACACTTTAGCCAAGACACCTTAGCCAAGACACCTTAGCCAAGACACCTTAGCCAAGACACCTTAGCCAAGACACCTTAGCCAAGACACCTTAGCCAAGACACCTTAGCCAAGACACATTAGCCAAGACACCTTAGCCGAGACACCTTAGCCAAGACACATTAGCCGAGACACATTAGCCAAGACACCTTAGCCAAGACACATTAGCCAAGACACCTTAGCCAAGACACATTAGCCAAGACACTTTAGCCAAGACACCTTAGCCAAGACACTTTGGCCGAGACACATTAGCCAAGACACATTAGCCAAGACACCTTAGCCAAGACACCTTAGCCAAGACACCTTAGCCAAGACACCTTAGCCAAGACACTTTAGCCAAGACACCTTAGCCAAGACACCTTAGCCAAGACACCTTAGCCAAGACACATTAGCCAAGACACCTTAGCCGATACACATTAGCCAAGACACTTTAGCCAAGACACCTTAGCCAAGACACTTTGGCCGAGACACATTAGCCAAGACACCTTAGCCAAGACACATTAGCCGAGACACATTAGCCAGGACACCTTAGCCAAGACACCTTAGCCAAGACACCTTAGCCAAGACACATTAGCCAAGACACATTAGCCAAGACACCTTAGCCAAGACACCTTAGCCAAGACACATTAGCCAAGACACATTAGCCAAGACACCTTAGCCAAGACACCTTAGCCAAGACACCTTAGCCAAGACACCTTAGCCAAGACACCTTAGCCAAGACACCTTAGCCAAGACACCTTAGCAAAAACACATTAGCCAAGACACTTTAGCCAAGACACCTTAGCCAAGACACTTTGGCCGAGACACATTAGCCAAGACACCTTAGCCAAGACACCTTAGCCAAGACACCTTAGCCAAGACACCTTAGCCAAGACACCTTAGCCAAGACACCTTAGCCAAGACACATTAGCCAAGACACCTTAGCCAAGACACCTTAGACAAGACACCTTAGCCAAGACACATTAGCCAAGACACCTTAGCCAAGACACCTTAGCCAAGACACATTAGCCGAGACACATTAGTCAAGACACCTTAGCCAAGACACCTTAGCCAAGACACCTTAGCCAAGACACATTAGCCAAGACACCTTAGCCAAGACACCTTAGCCAAGACACCTTAGCCAAGACACCTTAGCCAAGACACCTTAGCCAAGACACCTTAGCCAAGACACCTTAGCCAAGACACCTTAGCCAAGACACATTAGCCAAGACACATTAGCCGAGACACCTCAGCCAAGACACATTAGCCGAGACACCTTAGCCAAGACACCTTAGCCAAGACACCTTAGCCAAGACACCTTAGCCAAGACACCTTAGCCAAGACACCTTAGCCAAGACACTTTAGCCAAGACACATTAGCCAAGACACCTTAGCCAAGACACCTTAGCCGAGACACATTAGCCAAGACACCTTAGCCAAGACACCTTAGCCAAGACACCTTAGCCAAGACACCTTAGCCGAGACACATTAGCCAAGACACCTTAGCCAAGACACATTAGCCAAGACACATTAGCCAAGACACATTAGCCAAGACACCTTAGCCAAGACACTTTAGCCAAGACACTTTAGCCAAGACACATTAGCCAAGACACCTTAGCCAAGACACCTTAGCCAAGACACCTTAGCCAAGACACATTAGCCAAGACACATTAGCCAAGACACCTTAGCCAAGACACATTAGCCAAGACACCTTAGCCAAGACACATTAGCCAAGACACATTAGCCAAGACACATTAGCCAAGACACATTAGCCAAGACACATTAGCCAAGACACCTAAGCCAAGACACATTAGCCAAGACACATAAGCCAAGACACCTTAGCCAAGACACCTTAGCCAAGACACCTTAGCCAAGACACATTAGCCAAGACACATTAGCCGAGACACCTCAGCCAAGACACCTTAGCCGATACACATTAGCCAAGACACTTTAGCCAAGACACCTTAGCCAAGACACATTAGCCAAGACACCTTAGCCAAGACACCTTAGCCAAGACACCTTAGCCAAGACACATTAGCCAAGACACCTTAGCCAAGACACCTTAGCCAAGACACATTAGCCAAGACACCTTAGCCAAGACACATTAGCCAAGACACCTTAGCCAAGACACATTAGCCAAGACACATTAGCCAAGACACATTAGCCAAGACACCTTAGCCAAGACACATTAGCCAAGACACCTTAGCCAAGACACATTAGCCAAGACACATTAGCCAAGACACATTAGCCAAGACACATTAGCCAAGACACCTTAGCCAAGACACATTAGCCAAGACACATTAGCCAAGACACCTTAGCCAAGACACCTTAGCCAAGACACATTAGCCAAGACACATTAGTCAGGATACATAAGCCAAGACACATAAGCCAAGACACTATAGCCAAGACACCTTAGCCAAGACACCTTCGCCAAGACACCTTAGCCGAGACACATTAGCCAAGACACCTAAGCCAAGACACTTTAGCCAAGACACATTAGCCAAGACACCTTAGCCAAGACACCTTAGCCAAGACACCTTAGCCAAGACACATTAGCCAAGACACATTAGCCAAGACACCTTAACCAAGACACCTTAGCCAAGACACATTAGCCGAGACACATTAGCCAAGACACCTTAGCCAAGACACATTAGCCAAGACACCTTAGCCAATACACCTTAGCCAAGACACATTAGCCAAGACACCTTAGCCAAGACACCTTAGCCAAGACACCTTAGCCGAGACACATTAGCCAAGACACCTTAGCCAAGACACATTAGCCAAGACACCTTAGCCAAGACACCTTAGCCAAGACACCTTAGCCGAGACACTTTAGCCAAGACATTTTAGCCAAGACACATTAGCCAAGACACCTTAGCCAAGACACATTAGCCGAGACACCTTAGCCAAGACACCTTAGCCGAGACACCTTAGCCAAGACACATTAGCCAAGACACTTTGGCCGAGACACATTAGCCAAGACACCTTAGCCAAGACACATTAGAAAAGACACCTTAGCCGAGACACATTAGCCAAGACACCTTAGCCAAGACACCTTAGCCAAGACACCTTAGCCAAGACACCTTAGCCAAGACACCTTAGCCGAGACACATTAGCCAAGACACCTTAGCCAAGACACATTAGCCAAGACACATTAGCCAAGACACATTAGCCAAGACACCTTAGCCAAGACACTTTAGCCAAGACACTTTAGCCAAGACACATTAGCCAAGACACCTTAGCCAAGACACATTAGCCGAGACACATTAGCCAAGACACCTTAGCCAAGACACATTAGCCAAGACACCTTAGCCAAGACACCTTAGCCAAGACACCTTAGACAAGACACATTAGCCAAAACACCTTAGCCAAGACACCTTAGCCAAGACACCTTAGCCAAGACACCTTAGCCAAGACACATTAGCCACGACACCTTAGCCAAGACACCTTAGCCAAGACACTTTAGCCAAGACACTTTAGCCAAGACACATTAGCCAAGACACCTTAGCCAAGACACCTTAGCCAAGACACCTTAGCCAAGACACCTTAGCCAAGACACATTAGCCACGACACCTTAGCCAAGACACACTAGCCGAGACACATTAGCCAAGACACCTTAGCCAAGACACATTAGCCAAGACACCTTAGCCAAGAAACCTTAGCCAAGACACCTTAGCCAAGACACCTTAGCCGAGACACATTAGCCAAGACACCTTAGCCAAGACACCTTAGCCAAGACACCTTAGCCAAGACACCTTAGCCAAGACACATTAGCCAAGACACATTAGCCAAGACACATTAGCCAAGACACCTTAGCCAAGACACCTTAGCCAAGACACCTTAGCCAAGACACATTAGCCAAGACACATTAGCCAAGACACATTAGCCAAGACACATTAGCCAAAACACATTAGCCAAGACACCTTAGCCAAGACACCTTAGCCAAGACACCTTAGCCAAGACACATTAGCCAAGACACCTTAGCCGAGACACCTCAGCCAAGACACCTTAGCCAAGACACCTTAGCCAAGACACCTTAGCCAAGACACATTAGCCAAGACACCTTAGCCAAGACACCTTAGCCAAGACACCTTAGCCAAGACACCTTAGCCGAGACAACCAAGCCAAGACACTTTAGCCAAGACACCTTAGCCAAGACACATTAGCCGAGACACATTAGCCAAGACACCTTAGCCAAGACACCTTAGCCAAGACACCTTAGCCAAGACACTTTGGCCGAGACACATTAGCCAAGACACCTTAGCCAAGACACATTAGAAAAGACACCTTAGCCGAGACACATTAGCCAAGACACCTTAGCCAAGACACCTTAGCCAAGACACCTTAGCCAAGACACCTTAGCCAAGACACCTTAGCCGAGACACATTAGCCAAGACACCTTAGCCAAGACACATTAGCCAAGACACATTAGCCAAGACAAATTAGCCAAGACACCTTAGCCAAGATACATTAGCCAAGACACCTTAGCCAAGACACCTTAGCCGAGACACATTAGCCAAGACACATTAGCCAAGACACCTTAGCCAAGACACATTAGCCAAGACACCTTAGCCAAGACACATTAGCCAAGACACTTTAGCCAAGACACCTTAGCCAAGACACCTTAGCCAAGACACATTAGCCAAGACACATTAGCCAAGACACATTAGCCAAGACACCTTAGCCAAGACACCTTAGCCAAGACACCTTAGCCAAGACACATTAGCCAAGACACATTAGCCAAGACACATTAGCCAAGACACATTAGCCAAGACACCTTAGCCAAGACACCTTAGCCAAGACACCTTAGCCAAGACACAGTAGCCAAGACACCTTAGCCGAGACACCTCAGCCAAGACACCTTAGCCAAGACACCTTAGCCAAGACACCTTAGCCAAGACACATTAGCCAAGACACCTTAGCCAAGACACCTTAGCCAAGACACCTTAGCCGAGACAACCAAGCCAAGACACTTTAGCCAAGACACCTTAGCCAAGACACATTAGCCGAGACACATTAGCCAAGACACCTTAGCCAAGACACCTTAGCCAAGACACCTTAGCCAAGACACTTTGGCCGAGACACATTAGTAAAGACACATTAGCCAAGACACATTAGAAAAGACACCTTAGCCGAGACACATTAGCCAAGACACCTTAGCCAAGACACCTTAGCCAAGACACCTTAGCCAAGACACCTTAGCCAAGACACCTTAGCCGAGACACATTAGCCAAGACACCTTAGCCAAGACACATTAGCCAAGACACATTAGCCAAGACACATTAGCCAAGACACCTTAGCCAAGACACTTTAGCCAAGACACTTTAGCCAAGACACATTAGCCAAGACACCTTAGCCAAGACACATTAGCCGAGACACATTAGCCAAGACACCTTAGCCAAGACACATTAGCCAAGACACCTTAGCCAAGACACCTTAGCCAAGACACCTTAGCCAAGACACCTTAGCCAAGACACCTTAGCCAAGACACCTTAGCCAAGACACCTTAGCCAAGACACCTTAGCCAAGACACATTAGCCACGACACCTTAGCCAAGACACCTTAGCCAAGACACTTTAGCCAAGACACTTTAGCCAAGACACATTAGCCAAGACACCTTAGCCAAGACACACTAGCCGAGACACATTAGCCAAGACACCTTAGCCAAGACACATTAGCCAAGACACCTTAGCCAAGACACCTTAGCCAAGACACCTTAGCCAAGACACCTTAGCCGAGACACATTAGCCAAGACACCTTAGCCAAGACACCTTAGCCAAGACACCTTAGCCAAGACACATTAGCCAAGACACATTAGCCAAGACACATTAGCCAAGACACCTTAGCCAAGACACATTAGCCAAGACACCTTAGCCAAGACACCTTAGCCAAGACACCTTAGCCAAGACACCTTAGCCAAGACACCTTAGCCAAGACACCTTAGCCAAGACACCTTAGCCAAGACACCTTAGCCAAGACACATTAGCCACGACACCTTAGCCAAGACACCTTAGCCAAGACACTTTAGCCAAGACACTTTAGCCAAGACACATTAGCCGAGACACCTCAGCCAAGACACATTAGCCGAGACACTTTAGCCAAGACACCTTAGCCAAGACACCTTAGCCAAGACACATTAGCCAAGACACATTAGCCGAGACACCTCAGCCAAGACACATTAGCCGAGACACCTTAGCCAAGACACCTTAGCCAAGACACCTTAGCCAAGACACCTTAGCCAAGACACTTTAGCCAAGACACATTAGCCAAGACACCTTAGCCAAGACACCTTAGCCGAGACACATTAGCCAAGACACCTTAGCCAAGACACCTTAGCCAAGACACCTTAGCCAAGACACCTTAGCCGAGACACATTAGCCAAGACACCTTAGCCAAGACACATTAGCCAAGACACATTAGCCAAGACACATTAGCCAAGACACCTTAGCCAAGACACTTTAGCCAAGACACTTTAGCCAAGACACATTAGCCAAGACACCTTAGCCAAGACACCTTAGCCAAGACACCTTAGCCAAGACACATTAGCCAAGACACCTTAGCCGAGACACATTAGCCAAGACACTTTAGCCAAGACACCTTAGCCAAGACACATTAGCCAAGACACCTTAGCCAAGACACCTTAGCCAAGACACCTTAGCCAAGACACATTAGCCAAGACACCTTAGCCAAGACACCTTAGCCAAGACACATTAGCCAAGACACCTTAGCCAAGACACATTAGCCAAGACACCTTAGCCAAGACACATTAGCCAAGACACATTAGCCAAGACACATTAGCCAAGACACCTTAGCCAAGACACATTAGCCAAGACACCTTAGCCAAGACACATTAGCCAAGACACATTAGCCAAGACACATTAGCCAAGACACATTAGCCAAGACACCTTAGCCAAGACACATTAGCCAAGACACATTAGCCAAGACACCTTAGCCAAGACACCTTAGCCAAGACACATTAGCCAAGACACATTAGTCAGGATACATAAGCCAAGACACATAAGCCAAGACACAATAGCCAAGACACCTTAGCCAAGACACCTTCGCCAAGACACCTTAGCCGAGACACATTAGCCAAGACACCTAAGCCAAGACACTTTAGCCAAGACACATTAGCCAAGACACCTTAGCCAAGACACCTTAGCCAAGACACCTTAGCCAAGACACATTAGCCAAGACACATTAGCCAAGACACCTTAACCAAGACACCTTAGCCAAGACACATTAGCCGAGACACATTAGTCAAGACACCTTAGCCAAGACACATTAGCCAAGACACCTTAGCCAATACACCTTAGCCAAGACACATTAGCCAAGACACCTTAGCCAAGACACCTTAGCCAAGACACCTTAGCCGAGACACATTAGCCAAGACACCTTAGCCAAGACACATTAGCCAAGACACCTTAGCCAAGACACCTTAGCCAAGACACCTTAGCCGAGACACCTTAGCCAAGACATTTAAGCCAAGACACATTAGCCAAGACACCTTAGCCAAGACACATTAGCCGAGACACCTTAGCCAAGACACCTTAGCCGAGACACCTTAGCCAAGACACATTAGCCGAGACACCTTAGCCAAGACACATTAGCCGAGACACATTAGCCAAGACACCTTAGCCAAGACACCTTAGCCAAGACACCTTAGCCAAGACACTTTGGCCGAGACACATTAGCCAAGACACCTTAGCCAAGACACATTAGAAAAGACACCTTAGCCGAGACACATTAGCCTAGACACCTTAGCCAAGACACCTTAGCCAAGACACCTTAGCCAAGACACCTTAGCCAAGACACCTTAGCCGAGACACATTAGCCAAGACACCTTAGCCAAGACACATTAGCCAAGACACATTAGCCAAGACACATTAGCCAAGACACCTTAGCCAAGACACTTTAGCCAAGACACTTTAGCCAAGATACATTAGCCAAGACACCTTAGCCAAGACACATTAGCCGAGACACATTAGCCAAGACACCTTAGCCAAGACACATTAGCCAAGACACCTTAGCCAAGACACCTTAGCCAAGACACCTTAGCCAAGACACATTAGCCAAAACACCTTAGCCAAGACACCTTAGCCAAGACACCTTAGCCAAGACACCTTAGCCAAGACACATTAGCCACGACACCTTAGCCAAGACACCTTAGCCAAGACACTTTAGCCAAGACACTTTAGCCAAGACACATTAGCCAAGACACCTTAGCCAAGACACACTAGCCGAGACACATTAGCCAAGACACCTTAGCCAAGACACATTAGCCAAGACACCTTAGCCAAGACACCTTAGCCAAGACACCTTAGCCAAGACACCTTAGCCGAGACACATTAGCCAAGACACCTTAGCCAAGACACCTTAGCCAAGACACCTTAGCCAAGACACCTTAGCCAAGACACATTAGCCAAGACACATTAGCCAAGACACATTAGCCAAGACACCTTAGCCAAGACACCTTAGCCAAGACACCTTAGCCAAGACACATTAGCCAAGACACATTAGCCAAGACACATTAGCCAAGACACATTAGCCAAGACACATTAGCCAAGACACCTTAGCCAAGACACCTTAGCCAAGACACCTTAGCCAAGACACAGTAGCCAAGACACCTTAGCCGAGACACCTCAGCCAAGACACCTTAGCCAAGACACCTTAGCCAAGACACCTTAGCCAAGACACATTAGCCAAGACACCTTAGCCAAGACACCTTAGCCGAGACAACCAAGCCAAGACACTTTAGCCAAGACACCTTAGCCAAGACACATTAGCCGAGACACATTAGCCAAGACACCTTAGCCAAGACACCTTAGCCAAGACACCTTAGCCAAGACACATTAGCCAAGACACATTAGCCAAGACACATTAGCCAAGACACCTTAGCCAAGACACCTTAGCCAAGACACCTTAGCCAAGACACATTAGCCAAGACACATTAGCCAAGACACATTAGCCAAGACACATTAGCCAAGACACATTAGCCAAGACACCTTAGCCAAGACACCTTAGCCAAGACACCTTAGCCAAGACACAGTAGCCAAGACACCTTAGCCGAGACACCTCAGCCAAGACACCTTAGCCAAGACACCTTAGCCAAGACACCTTAGCCAAGACACCTTAGCCAAGACACCTTAGCCAAGACACCTTAGCCGAGACAACCAAGCCAAGACACTTTAGCCAAGACACCTTAGCCAAGACACATTAGCCGAGACACATTAGCCAAGACACCTTAGCCAAGACACCTTAGCCAAGACACCTTAGCCAAGACACTTTGGCCGAGACACATTAGCCAAGACACCTTAGCCAAGACACATTAGAAAAGACACCTTAGCCGAGACACATTAGCCAAGACACCTTAGCCAAGACACCTTAGCCAAGACACCTTAGCCAAGACACCTTAGCCAAGACACCTTAGCCGAGACACAATAGCCAAGACACCTTAGCCAAGACACATTAGCCAAGACACATTAGCCAAGACACATTAGCCAAGACACCTTAGCCAAGACACTTTAGCCAAGACACTTTAGCCAAGACACATTAGCCAAGACACCTTAGCCAAGACACATTAGCCGAGACACATTAGCCAAGACACCTTAGCCAAGACACATTAGCCAAGACACCTTAGCCAAGACACCTTAGCCAAGACACCTTAGCCAAGACACCTTAGCCAAGACACCTTAGCCAAGACACCTTAGCCAAGACACCGTAGCCAAGACACCTTAGCCAAGACACATTAGCCACGACACCTTAGCCAAGACACCTTAGCCAAGACACTTTAGCCAAGACACTTTAGCCAAGACACATTAGCCAAGACACCTTAGCCAAGACACACTAGCCGAGACACATTAGCCAAGACACCTTAGCCAAGACACATTAGCCAAGACACCTTAGCCAAGACACCTTAGCCAAGACACCTTAGCCAAGACACCTTAGCCGAGACACATTAGCCAAGACACCTTAGCCAAGACACCTTAGCCAAGACACCTTAGCCAAGACACCTTAGCCAAGACACATTAGCCAAGACACATTAGCCAAGACACATTAGCCAAGACACCTTAGCCAAGACACCTTAGCCAAGACACCTTAGCCAAGACACATTAGCCAAGACACATTAGCCAAGACACATTAGCCAAGACACATTAGCCAAGACACATTAGCCAAGACACCTTAGCCAAGACACCTTAGCCAAGACACAGTAGCCAAGACACCTTAGCCGAGACACCTCAGCCAAGACACCTTAGAAAAGACACCTTAGCCAAGACACATTAGCCAAGACACCTTAGCCAAGACACCTTAGCCAAGACACCTTAGCCGAGACAACCAAGCCAAGACACTTTAGCCAAGACACCTTAGCCAAGACACATTAGCCAAGACACCTTAGCCAAGACACCTTAGCCAAGACACCTTAGCCAAGACACCTTAGCCAAAACACTTTGGCCGAGACACATTAGCCAAGACACCTTAGCCAAGACACCTTAGCCAAGACACCTTAGCCAAGACACCTTAGCCAAGACACCTTAGCCAAGACACCTTAGCCGAGACACATTAGCCAAGACACCTTAGCCAAGACACCTTAGCCAAGACACATTAGCCAAGACACCTTAGCCGAGACACATTAGCCAAGACACTTTAGCCAAGACACCTTAGCCGAGACACTTTGGCCGAGACACATTAGCCAAGACACCTTAGCCAAGACACATTAGCCAAGACACCTTAGCCAAGACACCTTAGCCAAGACACCTTAGCCAAGACACATTAGCCAAGACACCTTAGCCAAGACACCTTAGCCAAGACACCTTAGCCAAGACACCTAAGCCAAGACACATTAGCCAAGACACCTTAGCCAAGACACTTTAGCCAAGATACTTTAGCCAAGATACATTAGCCAAGACACCTTAGCCGAGACACATTAGCCAAGACACCTTAGCCAAGACACCTTAGCCAAGACACCTTAGCCACGACACATTAGCCAAGACACCTTAGCCGAGACACATTAGCCAAGACACCTTAGCCAAGACACCTTAGCCAAGACACCTTAGCCAAGACACCTTAGCCAAGACACCTTAGCCAAGACACCTTAGCCAAGACACATTAGCCAAGACACATTAGCCAAGACACATTAGCCAAGACACATTAGCCAAGACACCTTAGCCAAGACACCTTAGCCAAGACACAGTAGCCAAGACACCTTAGCCGAGACACATTAGCCAAGACACCTTAGCCAAGACACCTTAGCCAAGACACCTTAGCCAAGACACATTAGCCAAGACACCTTAGCCAAGACACCTTAGCCAAGACACCTTAGCCAAGACACATTAGCCAAGACACATTAGCCAAGACACCTTAGCCAAGACACCTTAGCCAAGACACCTTAGCCAAGACACCTTAGCCAAGACACCTTAGCCAAGACACCTTAGCCAAGACACATCAGCCGAGACACCTTAGCCAAGACACATCAGCCGAGACACATTAGCCAAGACACATTAGCCGAGACACATTAGCCAAGACACCTTAGCCAAGACACCTTAGCCAAGACACCTTAGCCAAGACACCTAAGCCAAGACACCTTAGCCAAGACACATTAGCCAAGACACCTTAGCCAAGACACTTTAGCCAAGACACTTTAGCCAAGATACATTAGCCAAGACACCTTAGCCGAGACACATTAGCCAAGACACCTTAGCCAAGACACCTTAGCCAAGACACATTAGCCAAGACACCTTAGCCGAGACACATTAGCCAAGACACATTAGCCAAGACACATTAGCCAAGACATTTTAGCCAAGACACATTAGCCAAGACACCTTAGCCAAGACACATTAGCCAAGACACCTTAGCCAAGACACTTTAGCCAAGACACTTTAGCCAAGATACATTAGCCAAGACACCTTAGCCGAGACACCTTAGCCAAGACACATTAGCCAAGACACATTAGCCAAGACATTTTAGCCAAGACACATTAGCCAAGACACCTTAGCCAAGACACATTAGCCAAGACACCTTAGCCAAGACACCTTAGCCAAGACACATTAGCCAAGACACCTTAGCCAAGACACCTTAGCCAAGACACCTTAGCCAAGACACATTAGCCAAGACACCTTAGCCAAGACACTTTAGCCAAGACACTTTAGCCAAGATACATTAGCCAAGACACCTTAGCCGAGACACATTAGCCAAGACACATTAGCCAAGACACCTTAGCCAAGACACCTTAGCCAAGACACCTTAGCCAAGACACATCAGCCAAGACACCTTAGCCGAGACACATTAGCCAAGACACTTTAGCCAAGACACCTTAGCCAAGACACTTTGGCCGAGACACTTTAGCCAAGACACCTTATCCAAGACACCTTAGCCAAGACACCTTAGCCAAGACACCTTAGCCAAGACACCTTAGCCAAGACACATTAGCCAAGACACATTAGCCAAGACACCTTAGCCAAGACACCTTAGCCAAGACACCTTAGCCAAGACACATTAGCCAAGACACATTAGCCAAGACACCTTAGCCAAGACACCTTAGCCAAGACACCTTAGCCAAGACACCTTAGCCAAGACACCTTAGCCGAGACACATTAGCCGAGACACATTAGCCAAGACACCTTAGCCAAGACACCTTAGCCAAGACACTTTAGCCAAGACACTTTAGCCAAGATACATTAGCCAAGACACCTTAGCCGAGACACATTAGCCAAGACACCATAGGCAAGACACCTTAGCCAAGACACCTTAGCCAAGACACCTTAGCCAAGACACCTTAGCCAAGACACCTTAGCCAAGACACCTTAGCCAAGACACATTAGCCAAGACACCTTAGCCAAGACACCTTAGCCAAGACACCTTAGCCAAGACACCTTAGCCAAGACACCTTAGCCAAGACACATTAGCCAAGACACCTTAGCCAAGACACCTTAGCCAAGACACCTTAGCCAAGACACCTTAACCAAGACACATTAGCCAAGACACCTTAGCCGAGACACATTAGCCAAGACACTTTAGCCGAGACACCTTAGCCGAGACACTTTGGCCGAGATACATTAGCCAAGACACCTTAGCCAAGACACCTTAGCCAAGACACATTAGCCAAGATACCTTAGCCAAGACATTTTAGCAAGGACACATTAGCCAAGACACCTTAGCCAAGACACCTTAGCCAAGACACCTTAGCCAAGACACCTTAGCCAAGACACATTAGCCAAGACACCTTAGCCAAGACACCTTAGCCAAGACACCTTAGCCAAGACACCTTAGCCAAGACACATTAGCCAAGACACCTTAGCCAAGACACTTTAGCCGAGACACTTTGGCCGAGACACATTAGCCAAGACACCTTAGCCGAGACACATTAGCCAAGACACATTAGCCAAGACACCTTAGCCAAGACACCTTAGCCAAGACACATTAGCCAAGACACCTTAGCCGAGACACATTAGCCAAGACACTTTAGCCAAGACACCTTAGCCAAGACACTTTGGCCGAGACACATTAGCCAAGACACCTTAGCCAAGACACCTTAGCCAAGACACCTTAGCCAAGACACCTTAGCCAAGACACCTTAGCCAAGACACCTTAGCCAAGACACATTAGCCAAGACACCTTAGCCAAGACACCTTAGCCAAGACACCTTAGCCAAGACACCTTAGCCAAGACACCTTAGCCAAGACACCTTAGCCAAGACACTTTAGCCGAGACACATTAGCCGAGACACATTAGCCAAGACACCTTAGCCAAGACACCTTAGCCAAGACACTTTAGCCAAGACACTTTAGCAAAGATACATTAGCCAAGACACCTTAGCCGAGACACATTAGCCAAGACACCTTAGGCAAGACACCTTAGCCAAGACACCTTAGCCAAGACACATTAGCCAAGACACCTTAGCCAAGACACTTTAGCCAAGACACTTTAGCCAAGATACATTAGCCAAGACACCTTAGCCGAGACACATTAGCCAAGACACATTAGCCAAGACACCTTAGCCAAGACACCTTAGCCAAGACACATTAGCCAAGACACATTAGGCAAGACACCTTAGCCGAGACACATTAGCCAAGACACTTTAGCCAAGACACCTTAGCCAAGACACTTTGGCCGAGACACATTAGCCAAGACACCTTAGCCAAGACACCTTAGCCAAGACACCTTAGCCAAGACACCTTAGCCAAGACACATTAGCCAAGACACCTTAGCCAAGACACCTTAGCCAAGACACCTTAGCCAAGACACCTTAGCCAAGACACATTAGCCAAGACACCTTAGCCAAGACACCTTAGCCAAGACACCTTAGCCAAGACACCTTAGCCAAGACACCTTAGCCAAGACACCTTAGCCGAGACACATTAGCCGAGACACATTAGCCAAGACACCTTAGCCAAGACACCTTAGCCAAGACACTTTAGCCAAGACACTTTAGCCAAGACACTTTAGCCAAGACACATTAGCCAAGACACCTTAGCCGAGACACATTAGCCAAGACACCTTAGGCAAGACACCTTAGCCAAGACACCTTAGCCAAGACACCTCAGCCAAGACACCTTAGCCAAGACACCTTAGCCAAGACACATTAGCCAAGACACCTTAGCCGAGACACATTAGCCAAGACACTTTAGCCAAGACACCTTAGCCGAGACACATTAGCCAAGACACCTTAGCCAAGACACCTTAGCCAAGACACCTTAGCCAAGACACATAAGCCAAGACACCTTGGCCAAGACACTTTAGCCAAGACACCTTAGCCAAGACACCTTAGCCAAGACACCTTAGCCGAGACACATTAGCCAAGACACCTTAGCCAAGACACCTTAGCCAAGACACATTAGCCAAGACACCTTAGCCAAGACACCTTAGCCAAGACACCTTAGCCAAGACACATTAGCCAAGACACCTTAGCCAAGACACCTTTGCCAAGACACCTTAGCCAAGACACCTTAGCCAAGACACCTTAGCCAAGACACCTTAGCCAAGACACCTTAGCCAAGACACCTTAGCCGAGACACATTAGCCAAGACACATTAGCCAAGACACCTTAGCCAAGACACCTTAGCCAAGACACATAAGCCAAGACACCTTAGCCAAGACACCTTAGCCAAGACACCTTAGCCAAGACACCTTAGCCAAGACACCTTAGCTAAGACACATTAGCCGAGACACCTTAGCCAAGACACATTAGCCAAGACACATTAGCCAAGACACCTTAGCCAAGACACATTAGCCAATACACCTTAGCCAAGACACCTTAGCCAAGACACCTTAGCCAAGACACATTAGCCAAGACACATTAGCCAAGACACATTAGCCAAGACACCTTAGCCAAGACACATTAGCCAAGACACATTAGCCAAGACACATTACCCAAAACACCTTAGCCAAGACACCTTAGCCAAGACACCTTAGCCAAGACACCTTAGCCAAGACACATTAGCCAAGACACCTTAGCCAAGACACCTTAGCCAAGACACCTTAGCCAAGACACCTTAGCCAAGACACATTAGCCAAGACACCTTAGCCAAGACACATCAGCCAAGACACCTTATCCAAGACACCTTAGCCAAGACACATTAGCCAAGACACCTTAGCCGAGACACATTAGCCAAGACACCTTAGCCAAGACACATTAGCCAAGACACATTAGCCAAGACACCTTAGCCAAGACACCTTAGCCAAGACACCTTAGCCGAGACACATTAGCCAAGACACCTTAGCCAAGACACATTAGCCAAGACACCTTAGCCAAGACACCATAGCCAAGACACCTTAGCCAAGACACATTAGCCAAGACACCTTAGCCAAGACACCTTAGCCAAGACACCTTAGCCAAGACACCTTAGCCAAGACACATTAGCCGAGACACCTTAGCCAAGACACCTTAGCCAAGACACCTTAGCCAAGACACCTTAGCCAAGACACATTAGCCAAGACACATTAGCCAAGACACCTTAGCCAAGACACCTTAGCCAAGACACCTTAGCCGAGACACATTAGCCAAGACACCTTAGCCAAGACACATTAGCCAAGACACCTTAGCCAAGACACCATAGCCAAGACACCTTAGCCAAGACACATTAGCCGAGACACATTAGCCAAGACACCTTAGCCAAGACACCTTAGCCAAGACACCTTAGCCAAGACACCTTAGCCAAGACACCTTAGCCAAGACACATTAGCCAAGACACCTTAGCCAAGACACCTTAGCCGAGACACATTAGCCAAGACACCTTAGCCAAGACACATTAGCCAAGACACATTAGCCAAGACACCTTAGCCAAGACACCTTAGCCAAGACACCTTAGCCGAGACACATTAGCCAAGACACCTTAGCCAAGACACATTAGCCAAGACACCTTAGCCAAGACACCATAGCCAAGACACATTAGCCAAGACACCTTAGCCAAGACACCTTAGCCAAGACACATTAGCCAAGACACCTTAGCCAAGACACATTAGCCGAGACACCTTAGCCAAGACACCTTAGCCAAGACACCTTAGCCAAGACACCTTAGCCAAGACACCTTAGCCAAGACACATTAGCCAATACACCTTAGCCAAGACACCTTAGCCAAGACACCTTAGCCAAGACACATTAGCCAAGACACATTACCCAAAACACCTTAGCCAAGACACCTTAGCCAAGACACCTTAGCCAAGACACCTTAGCCAAGACACATTAGCCAAGACACCTTAGCCAAGACACCTTAGCCAAGACACCTTAGCCAAGACACCTTAGCCAAGACACATTAGCCAAGACACCTTAGCCAAGACACCTTAGCCAAGACACATTAGCCAAGACACCTTAGCCAAGACACCTTAGCCAAGACACCTTGACCAAGACACCTTAGCCAAGACACCTTAGCCGAGACACATTAGCCGAGACACATTAGCCAAGACACCTTAGCCAAGACACCTTAGCCAAGACACCTTAGCCAAGACACCTTAGCCAAGACACATTAGCCAAGACACCTTAGCCAAGACACCTTAGCCAAGACACCTTGACCAAGACACCTTAGCCAAGACACCTTAGCCGAGACACATTAGCCGAGACACATTAGCCAAGACACCTTAGCCAAGACACCTTAGCCAAGACACCTTAGCCAAGACACCTTAGCCAAGACACATTAGCCAAGACACATTAGCCAAGACACCTTAGCCAAGACACATTAGCCAAGACACCTTAGCCAAGACACCTTAGCCAAGACACCTTAGCCAAGACACCTTAGCCAAGACACCTTAGCCAAGACACCTTAGCCAAGACACATTAGCCAAGACACATTAGCCAAGACACATTAGCCAAGACACCTTAGCCAAAACACTTTTGCCAAGACACATTAGCCGAGACACATTAGCCAAGACACCTTAGCCAAGACACCTTAGCCAAGACACCTTAGCCGAGACACCTTAGCCAAGACACCTTAGCCAAGACACCTTAGCCAAGACACCTTAGCCAAGACACCTTAGGCAAGACACCTTAGCCAAGACACCTTAGCCAAGACACATTAGCCAAGACACATTAGCCAAGACACCTTAGCCAAGACACCTTAGCCAAGACACCTTAGCCAAGACACCTTAGCCAAGACACATAAGCCAAGACACATTAGCCAAGACACCTTAGCCAAGACACATTAGCCAAGACACATTAGCCAAGACACCTTAGCCAAGACACCTTAGCCAAGACACCTTAGCCGAGACACATTAGCCAAGACACCTTAGCCAAGACACCTTAGCCAAGACACCTTAGCCAAGACATATTAGCCAAGACACATTAGCCGAGACACATTAGCCAAGACACCTTAGCCAAGACACCTTAGCCAAGACACCTTAGCCAAGACACCTAAGCCAAGACACCTTAGCCAAGACACCTTAGCCAAGACACCTTAGCCAAGACACCTTAGCCAAGACACCTTAGCCAGGACACCTTAGCCGAGACACATTAGCCAAGACACCTTAGCCAAGACACCTTAGCCAAGACACCTTAGCCAAGACACCTTAGCCAAGACACCTTAGCCAAGACACATAAGCCAAGACACCTTAGCCAAGACACATTAGCCAAGACACCTTAGCCAAGACACCTTAGCCAAGACACATTAGCCAAGACACCTTAGCCAAGACACCTTAGCCAAGACACCTTAGCCAAGACACCTTAGCCGAGACACATTAGCCGAGACACATTAGCCAAGACACCTTAGCCAAGACACCTCAGCCAAGACACCTTAGCCAAGACACATTAGTCGAGACACATCAGCCAAGACACCTTAGCCAAGACACATTAGCCAAGACACATTAGCCAAGACACCTTAGCCAAGACACCTTAGCCAAGACACCTTAGCCGAGACACATTAGCCGAGACACATTAGCCAAGACACCTAAGCCAAGACACATTAGCCAAGACACCTTAGCCAAGACACCTTAGCCAAGACACCTTAGCCGAGACACATTAGCCAAGACACCTTAGCCAAGACACATTAGCCAAGACACATTAGCCAAGACACATTAGCCAAGACACCTTAGCCAAGACACATTAGCCAAGACACATTAGCCAAGACACCTTAGCCAAGACACCTTAGCCAAGACACCTTAGCCGAGACACATTAGCCAAGACACCTTAGCCAAGACACCTTAGCCAAGACACCTTAGCCAAGACACATTAGCCAAGACACCTTAGCCAAGACACATTAGCCGAGACACATTAGCCAAGACACATTAGCCAAGACACCTTAGCCAAGACACCTTAGCCAAGACACCTTAGCCAAGACACATTAGCCAAGACACCTTAGCCAAGACACCTTAGCCAAGACACCTTAGCCAAGACACCTTAGCCAAGACATCTTAGCCAAGACACATTAGCCAAGACACCTTAGCCGAGACACATTAGCCAAGACACCTTAGCCAAGACACATTAGCCAAGACACTTTAGCCGAGACACATTAGCCAAGACACATTAGCCAAGACACCTTAGCCAAGACACCTTAGCCAAGACACATTAGCCAAGACACCTTAGCCAAGACACATTAGCCAAGACACATTAGCCAAGACACCTTAGCCAAGACACCTTAGCCAAGACACCTTAGCCAAGACACATTAGCTAAGACACCTTAGCCAAGACACATTAGCCAAAACACTTTAGCCAAGACACATTAGCTAACACACCTTAGCCAAGACACCTTAGCCAAGACACATTAGCCAAGACACATTAGCCAAGACACCTTAGCCAAGACATCTTAGCCAAGACACATTAGCCAAGACACCTTAGCCAAGACACCTTAGCCGAGACACATTAGCCAAGACACCTTAGGCAAGACACATTAGCCAAGACACATTAGCCAAGACACCTTAGCCAAGACACCTTAGCCAAGACACCTTAGCCGAGACACATTAGCCAAGACACCTTAGCCAAGACACATTAGCCAAGACACCTTAGCCAAGACACCTTAGCCAAGACACCTTAGCCAAGACACATTAGCCGAGACACATTAGCCAATACACCTTAGCCAAGACACCTTAGCCAAGACACCTTAGCCAAGACACATTAGCCAATACACCTTAGCCAAGACACCTTAGCCAAGACACCTTAGCCAAGACACCTTAGCCAAGACACTTTAGCCAAGACACCTTAGCCAAGACACCTTAGCCAAGACACCTTAGCCAAGACACATTAGCCGAGACACATTAGCCAATACACCTTAGCCAAGACACCTTAGCCAAGACACCTTAGCCAAGACACATTAGCCAAGACACATTAGCCAAGACACATTAGCCAAGACACATTACCCAAGACACCTTAGCCAAGACACCTTAGCCAAGACACCTTAGCCAAGACACCTTAGCCAAGACACATTAGCCAAGACACCTTAGCCAAGACACCTTAGCCAAGACACCTTAGCCAAGACACCTTAGCCGAGACACATTAGCCAAGACACATTAGCCAAGACACCTTAGCCAAGACACCTTAGCCAAGACACCTTAGCCAAGGCACCTTAGCCGAGACACATTAGCCAAGACACCTTAGCCAAGACACATTAGCCAAGACACATTAGCCAAGACACCTTAGCTAAGACACCTTAGCCAAGACACCTTAGCCGAGACACATTAGCCAAGACACCTTAGCCAAGACACATTAGCCAAGACACATTAGCCAAGACACATTAGCCAAGACACCTTAGCCAAGACACTTTAGCCAAGACACATTAGCCAAGACACCTTAGCCAAGACACCTTAGCCAAGACACATTAGCCGAGACACATTAGCCAATACACCTTAGCCAAGACACCTTAGCCAAGACACCTTAGCCAAGACACATTAGCCAAGACACATTAGCCAAGACACATTAGCCAAGACACATTACCCAAGACACCTTAGCCAAGACACCTTAGCCAAGACACCTTAGCCAAGACACCTTAGCCAAGACACATTAGCCAAGACACCTTAGCCAAGACACCTTAGCCAAGACACCTTAGCCAAGACACCTTAGCCGAGACACATTAGCCAAGACACATTAGCCAAGACACCTTAGCCAAGACACCTTAGCCAAGACACCTTAGCCAAGGCACCTTAGCCGAGACACATTAGCCAAGACACCTTAGCCAAGACACATTAGCCAAGACACATTAGCCAAGACACCTTAGCCAAGACACCTTAGCCAAGACACCTTAGCCGAGACACATTAGCCAAGACACCTTAGCCAAGACACATTAGCCAAGACACATTAGCCAAGACACATTAGCCAAGACACCTTAGCCAAGACACTTTAGCCAAGACACATTAGCCAAGACACCTTAGCCAAGACACCTTAGCCAAGACACCTTAGCCAAGACACCTTAGCCAAGACACATTAGCCAAGACACCTTAGCCAAGACACATTAGCCAAGACACCTTAGCCAAGACACCTTAGCCAAGACACCTTAGCCAAGACACCTTAGCCAAGACACATTAGCCAAGACACCTTAGCCAAGACACCTTAGCCAAGACACCTTAGCCAAGACACATTAGCCAAGACACATTAGCCAAGACACATTAGCCAAGACACCTTAGCCAAGACACCTTAGCCAAGACACCTTAGCCAAGACACATTAGCCAAGACACATTAGCCAAGACACCTTAGCCAAGACACATTAGCCGAGACACATTAGCCAATACACCTTAGCCAAGACACCTTAGCCAAGACACCTTAGCCAAGACACATTAGCCAAGACACCTTAGCCAAGACACCTTAGCCAAGACACCTTAGCCAAGACACCTTAGCTAAGACACATTAGCCAAGACACCTTAGCCAAGACACCTTAGCCAAGACACATTAGCCGAGACACATTAGCCAATACACCTTAGCCAAGACACCTTAGCCAAGACACCTTAGCCAAGACACATTAGCCAAGACACCTTAGCCAAGACACATTAGCCAAGACACATTAGCCAAGACACCTTAGCCAAGACACATTAGCCAAGACACCTTAGCCAAGACACCTTAGCCAAGACACCTTAGCCAAGACACATTAGCCAAGACACCTTAGCCAAGACACATTAGCCAAGACACCTTAGCCAAGACACCTTAGCCAAGACACCTTAGCCAAGACACCTTAGCCAAGACACATTAGCCGAGACACCTTAGCCAAGACACCTTAGCCAAGACACCTTAGTCAAGACACATTAGCCAAGACACCTTAGCCGAGACACCTTAGCCAAGACACCTTAGCCAAGACACCTTAGCCAAGACACCTTAGCCGAGACACATTAGCCAAGACACCTTAGCCAAGACACATTAGCCAAGACACTTTAGCCAAGACACCATAGCCAAGACACATTAGCCAAGACACCTTAGCCAAGACACCTTAGCCAAGACACCTTAGCCAAGACACCTTAGCCAAGACACATTAGCCGAGACACCTTAGCCAAGACACCTTAGCCAAGACACCTTAGCCAAGACACCTTAGCCAAGACACCTTAGCCAAGACACATTAGCCAATACACCTTAGCCAAGACACCTTAGCCAAGACACCTTAGCCAAGACACATTAGCCAAGACACCTTAGCCAAGACACCTTAGCCAAGACACCTTGACCAAGACACCTTAGCCAAGACACCTTAGCCGAGACACATTAGCCGAGACACATTAGCCGAGACACATTAGCCAATACACCTTAGCCAAGACACATTAGCCAAGACACATTAGCCAAGACACATTAGCCAAGACATCTTAGCCAAGACACATTAGCCAAGACACATTAGCCAAGACACATTACCCAAAACACCTTAGCCAAGACACCTTAGCCAAGACACCGTAGCCAAGACACCTTAGCCAAGACACATTAGCCAAGACACCTTAGCCAAGACACCTTAGCCAAGACACCTTAGCCAAGACACCTTAGCCAAGACACATTAGCCAAGACACCTTAGCCAAGACACCTTAGCCAAGACACCTTAGCCAAGACACATTAGCCAAGACACCTTAGCCAAGACACCTTAGCCAAGACACCTTAGCCAAGACACCTTAGCCGAGACACATTAGCCAAGACACCTTAGCCAAGACACATTAGCCAAGACACATTAGCCAAGACACCTTAGCCAAGACACCTTAGCCAAGGCACCTTAGCCGAGACACATTAGCCAAGACACCTTAGCCAAGACACATTAGCCAAGACACCTTAGCCAAGACACCATAGCCAAGACACCTTAGCCAAGACACCATAGCCAAGACACCTTAGCCAAGACACATTAGCCAAGACACCTTAGCCAAGACACCTTAGCCAAGACACCTTAGCCAAGACACCTTAGCCAAGACACATTAGCCAAGACACCTTAGCCAAGACACATTAGCCAAGACACATGAGCCAAGACACCTTAGCCAAGACACCTTAGCCAAGACACATTAGCCAAGACACCTTAGCCAAGACACATTAGCCAAGACACCTTAGCCAAGACACCTTAGCCAAGACACCTTAGCCAAGACACCTTAGCCAAGACACCTTAGCCAAGACACCTTAGCCAAGACACCTTAGCCAAGACACCTTAGCCAAGACACCTTAGCCAAGACACATTAGCCAAGACACATGAGCCAAGACACCTTAGCCAAGACACCTTAGCCAAGACACATTAGCCAAGACACCTTAGCCAAGACACCTTAGCCAAGACACCTTAGCCAAGACACCTTAGCCAAGACACATTAGCCAAGACACCTTAGCCAAGACACCTTAGCCAAGACACATTAGCCAAGACACCTTAGCCAAGACACATTAGCCAAGACACCTTAGCCAAGACACCTTAGCCAAGACACCTTAGCCAAGACACCTTAGCCAAGACACATTAGCCAAGACACCTTAGCCAAGACACCTTAGCCAAGACACATTAGCCAACACACCTTAGCCAAGACACCTTAGCCAAGACACCTTAGCCAAGACACCTTAGCCAAGACACATTAGCCAAGACACATTAGCCAAGACACCTTAGCCAAGACACCTTAGCCAAGACACCTTAGTCAAGACACCTTAGCCAAGACACATTAGCCAAGACACCTTAGCCAAGACACCTTAGCCAAGACACCTTAGCCAAGACACCTTAGCCAAGACACATTAGCCAAGACACCTTAGCCAAGACACCTTAGCCAAGACACATTAGCCAAGACACCTTAGCCAAGACACATTAGCCAAGACACCTTAGCCAAGACACATTAGCCAACACACCTTAGCCAAGACACCTTAGCCAAGACACCTTAGCCAAGACACCTTAGCCAAGACACCTTAGCCAAGACACCTTAGCCAAGACACCTTAGCCAAGACACCTTAGCCAAGACACATTAGCCAAGACACATGAGCCAAGACACCTTAGCCAAGACACATTAGACAAGACACCTTAGCCAAGACACCTTAGCCAAGACACCTTAGCCAAGACACCTTAGCCAAGACACATTAGCCAAGACACCTTAGCCAAGACACCTTAGCCAAGACACATTAGCCAAGACACCTTAGCCAAGACACATTAGCCAAGACACATTAGCCAAGACACCTTAGCCAAGACACCTTAGCCAAGACACATTAGCCAAGACACCTTAGCCAAGACACATTAGCCAAGACACCTTAGCCAAGACACCTTAGCCAAGACACATTAGCCAAGACACCTTAGCCAAGACACCTTAGCCAAGACACCTTAGCCAAGACACCTTAGCCAAGACACATTAGCCAAGACACCTTAGCCAAGACACATTAGCCAAGACACCTTAGCCAAGACACATTAGCCAAGACACATTAGCCAAGACACATTAGCCAAGACACATGAGCCAAGACACCTTAGCCAAGACACCTTAGCCAATACACATTAGCCAAGACACCTTAGCCAAGACACCTTAGCCAAGACACCTTAGCCAACACACCTTAGCCAAGACACATTAGCCAAGACACATTAGCCAAGACACCTTAGCCAAGACACATTAGCCAAGACACCTTAGCCAAGACACCTTAGCCAAGACACATTAGCCAAGACACCTTAGCCAAGACACCTTAGCCAAGACACCTTAGCCAAGACACATTAGCCAAGACACCTTAGCCAAGACACATTAGCCAAGACACCTTAGCCAAGACACCTTAGCCAAGACACATTAGCCAAGACACCTTAGCCAAGACACCTTAGCCAAGACACATTAGCCAAGACACCTTAGCCAAGACACATTAGCCAAGACACCTTAGCCAAGACACCTTAGCCAAGACACATTAGCCAAGACACCTTAGCCAAGACACATTAGCCAAGACACCTTAGCCAAGACACCTTAGCCAAGACACATTAGCCAAGACACCTTAGCCGAGACACATTAGCCAAGACACCTTAGCCAAGACACATTAGCCAAGACACCTTAGCCAAGACACATTAGCCAAGACACCTTAGCCAAGACACCTTAGCCAAGACACATTAGCCAAGACACCTTAGCCAAGACACCTTAGCCAAGACACCTTAGCCAAGACACCTTAGCCAAGACACATTAGCCAAGACACCTTAGCCAAGACACATTAGCCAAGACACCTTAGCCAAGACACATTAGCCAAGACACATTAGCCAAGATACCTTAGCCAAGACACCTTAGCCAAGACACCTTAGCCAAGACACCTTAGCCAAGACACCTTAGCCAAGACACCTTAGCCAAGACACATTAGCCAAGACACATTAGCCAAGACACCTTAGCCAAGACACATTAGCCAAGACACCTTAGCCAAGACACATTAGCCAAGACACATTAGCCAAGACACCTTAGCCAAGACACCTTAGCCAAGACACCTTAGCCAAGACACATTAGCCAAGACACCTTAGCCAAGACACATTAGCCAAGACACATGAGCCAAGACACCTTAGCCAAGACACCTTAGCCAAGACACATTAGCCAAGACACATGAGCCAAGACACCTTAGCCAAGACACCTTAGCCAAGACACATTAGCCAAGACACCTTAGCCAAGACACCTTAGCCAAGACACCTTAGCCAAGACACCTTAGCCAAGACACATTAGCCAAGACACCTTAGCCAAGACACATTAGCCAAGACACATTAGCCAAGACACCTTAGCCAAGACACATTAGCCAAGACACCTTAGCCAAGACACATTAGCCAAGACACCTTAGCCAAGACACCTTAGCCAAGACACCTTAGCCAAGACACCTTAGCCAAGACACCTTAGCCAAGACACCTTAGCCAAGACACATTAGCCAAGACACCTTAGCCAAGACACATTAGCCAAGACACATTAGCCAAGACACCTTAGCCAAGACACCTTAGCCAAGACACATTAGCCAAGACACCTTAGCCAAGACACATTAGCCAAGACACCTTAGCCAAGACACATTAGCCAAGACACATTAGCCAAGACACATTAGCCAAGACACATGAGCCAAGACACCTTAGCCAAGACACCTTAGCCAATACACATTAGCCAAGACACCTTAGCCAAGACACCTTAGCCAAGACACCTTAGCCAAGACACATTAGCCAAGACACCTTAGCCAAGACACATTAGCCAAGACACATTAGCCAAGACACATTAGCCAAGACACCTTAGCCAAGACACCTTAGCCAAGACACATTAGCCAAGACACCTTAGCCAAGACACCTTAGCCAAGACACATTAGCCAACACACCTTAGCCAAGACACCTTAGCCAAGACACCTTAGCCAAGACACCTTAGCCAAGACACATTAGCCAAGACACATTAGCCAAGACACATTAGCCAAGACACCTTAGCCAAGACACCTTAGCCAAGACACCTTAGCCAAGACACCTTAGCCAAGACACATTAGCCAAGACACCTTAGCCAAGACACCTTAGCCAAGACACCTTAGCCAAGACACCTTAGCCAAGACACATTAGCCAAGACACCTTAGCCAAGACACCTTAGCCAAGACACCTTAGCCAAGACACCTTAGCTAAGACACATTAGCCAAGACACCTTAGCCAAGACACATTAGCCAAGACACCTTAGCCAAGACACCTTAGCCAAGACACCTTAGCCAAGACACATTAGCCAAGACACCTTAGCCAAGACACATTAGCCAAGACACCTTAGCCAAGACACATTAGCCAAGACACCTTAGCCAAGACACCTTAGCCAAGACACCTTAGCCAAGACACCTTAGCCAAGACACCTTAGCCAAGACACCTTAGCCAAGACACCTTAGCCAACACACCTTAGCCAAGACACATTAGCCAAGACACCTTAGCCAAGACACCTTAGCCAAGACACATTAGCCAAGACACCTTAGCCAAGACACCTTAGCCAAGACACCTTAGCCAACACACCTTAGCCAAGACACATTAGCCAAGACACCTTAGCCAAGACACATTAGCCAAGACACCTTAGCCAAGACACCTTAGCCAAGACACCTTAGCCAAGACACCTTAGCCAAGACACATTAGCCAAGACACCTTAGCCAAGACACATTAGCCAAGACACCTTAGCCAAGACACATTAGCCAAGACACCTTAGCCAAGACACCTTAGCCAAGACACCTTAGCCAAGACACATTAGCCAAGACACCTTAGCCAAGACACATTAGCCAAGACACCTTAGCCAAGACACATTAGCCAAGACACCTTAGCCAAGACACCTTAGCCAAGACACCTTAGCCAAGACACATTAGCCAAGACACCTTAGCCAAGACACATTAGCCAAGACGCATGAGCCAAGACACCTTAGCCAAGACACCTTAGCCAAGACACCTTAGCCAAGACACATTAGCCAAGACACATTAGCCAAGACACATTAGCCAAGACACCTTAGCCAAGACACCTTAGCCAAGACACATTAGCCAAGACACCTTAGCCAAGACACCTTAGCCAACACACCTTAGCCAAGACACCTTAGCCAAGACACCTTAGCCAAGACACCTTAGCCAAGACACCTTAGCCAAGACACATTAGCCAAGACACCTTAGCCAAGACACATTAGCCAAGACACATTAGCCAAGACACATTAGCCAAGACACATGAGCCAAGACACCTTAGCCAAGACACCTTAGCCAATACACATTAGCCAAGACACCTTAGCCAAGACACCTTAGCCAAGACACCTTAGCCAACACACCTTAGCCAAGACACATTAGCCAAGACACCTTAGCCAAGACACCTTAGCCAAGACACATTAGCCAAGACACCTTAGCCAAGACACATTAGCCAAGACACCTTAGCCAAGACACATTAGCCAACACACCTTAGCCAAGACACCTTAGCCAAGACACCTTAGCCAAGACACCTTAGCCAAGACACCTTAGCCAAGACACATTAGCCAAGACACATTAGCCAAGACACCTTAGCCAAGACACATTAGCCAAGACACCTTAGCCAAGACACCTTAGCCAAGACACATTAGCCAAGACACATTAGCCAAGATACCTTAGCCAAGACACCTTAGCCAAGACACCTTAGCCAAGACACCTTAGCCAAGACACCTTAGCCAAGACACATTAGCCAAGACACCTTAGCCAAGACACCTTAGCCAAGACACCTTAGCCAAGACACATTAGCCAAGACACCTTAGCCAAGACACATTAGCCAAGACGCATGAGCCAAGACACCTTAGCCAAGACACCTTAGCCAAGACACCTTAGCCAAGACACATTAGCCAAGACACATTAGCCAAGACACCTTAGCCAAGACACCTTAGCCAAGACACATTAGCCAAGACACCTTAGCCAAGACACCTTAGCCAACACACCTTAGCCAAGACACCTTAGCCAAGACACCTTAGCCAAGACACCTTAGCCAAGACACCTTAGCCAAGACACATTAGCCAAGACACCTTAGCCAAGACACATTAGCCAAGACACATTAGCCAAGACACATTAGCCAAGACACATGAGCCAAGACACCTTAGCCAAGACACCTTAGCCAATACACATTAGCCAAGACACCTTAGCCAAGACACCTTAGCCAAGACACCTTAGCCAACACACCTTAGCCAAGACACATTAGCCAAGACACCTTAGCCAAGACACCTTAGCCAAGACACATTAGCCAAGACACCTTAGCCAAGACACATTAGCCAAGACACCTTAGCCAAGACACATTAGCCAACACACCTTAGCCAAGACACCTTAGCCAAGACACATTAGCCAAGACACCTTAGCCAAGACACCTTAGCCAAGACACATTAGCCAAGACACATTAGCCAAGACACCTTAGCCAAGACACATTAGCCAAGACACCTTAGCCAAGACACATTAGCCAAGACACATTAGCCAAGACACATTAGCCAAGATACCTTAGCCAAGACACCTTAGCCAAGACACCTTAGCCAAGACACCTTAGCCAAGACACCTTAGCCAAGACACCTTAGCCAAGACACATTAGCCAAGACACATTAGCCAAGACACCTTAGCCAAGACACATTAGCCAAGACACCTTAGCCAAGACACATTAGCCAAGACACATTAGCCAAGACACCTTAGCCAAGACACCTTAGCCAAGACACCTTAGCCAAGACACCTTAGCCAAGACACCTTAGCCAAGACACATTAGCCAAGACACCTTAGCCAAGACACCTTAGCCAATACACATTAGCCAAGACACCTTAGCCAAGACACCTTAGCCAAGACACCTTAGCCAAGACACCTTAGCCAACACACCTTAGCCAAGACACATTAGCCAAGACACCTTAGCCAAGACACATTAGCCAAGACACCTTAGCCAAGACACCTTAGCCAAGACACCTTAGCCAAGACACCTTAGCCAAGACACCTTAGCCAAGACACGTTAGCCAAGACACCTTAGCCAAGACACATTAGCCAAGACACCTTAGCCAAGACACATTAGCCAAGACACCTTAGCCAAGACACCTTAGCCAAGACACCTTAGCCAAGACACCTTAGCCAAGACACATTAGCCAAGACACCTTAGCCAAGACACATTAGCCAAGACACATTAGCCAAGACACATGAGCCAAGACACCTTAGCCAAGACACCTTAGCCAAGACACCTTAGCCAAGACACCTTAGCCAAGACACATTAGCCAAGACACCTTAGCCAAGACACATTAGCCAAGACACATTAGCCAAGACACCTTAGCCAAGACACATTAGCCAAGACACCTTAGCCAAAACACCTTAGCCAAGACACCTTAGCCAAGACACCTTAGCCAATACACATTAGCCAAGACACATTAGCCAAGACACCTTAGCCAAGACACCTTAGCCAAGACACATTAGCCAAGACACCTTAGCCAAGACACATTAGCCAAGACACCTTAGCCAAGACACCTTAGCCAAGACACATTAGCCAAGACACCTTAGCCAAGACACCTTAGCCAAGACACCTTAGCCAAGACACCTTAGCCAAGACACATTAGCCAAGACACCTTAGCCAAGACACATTAGCCAAGACACCTTAGCCAAGACACCTTAGCCAAGACACCTTAGCCAAGACACATTAGCCAAGACACCTTAGCCAAGACACATGAGCCAAGACACCTTAGCCAAGACACCTTAGCCAAGACACATTAGCCAAGACACATGAGCCAAGACACCTTAGCCAAGACACCTTAGCCAAGACACATTAGCCAAGACACCTTAGCCAAGACACCTTAGCCAAGACACCTTAGCCAAGACACCTTAGCCAAGACACATTAGCCAAGACACCTTAGCCAAGACACATTAGCCAAGACACATTAGCCAAGACACCTTAGCCAAGACACATTAGCCAAGACACATTAGCCAAGACATATTAGCCAAGACACCTTAGCCAAGACACCTTAGCCAAGACACCTTAGCCAAGACACCTTAGCCAAGACACCTTAGCCAAGACACCTTAGCCAAGACACATTAGCCAACACACATTAGCCAAGACACCTTAGCCAAGACACATTAGCCAAGACACCTTAGCCAAGACACCTTAGCCAAGACACATTAGCCAAGACACCTTAGCCAAGACACATTAGCCAAGACACCTTAGCCAAGACACATTAGCCAAGACACATTAGCCAAGACACATTAGCCAAGACACATGAGCCAAGACACCTTAGCCAAGACACCTTAGCCAATACACATTAGCCAAGACACCTTAGCCAAGACACCTTAGCCAAGACACCTTAGCCAAGACACCTTAGCCAACACACCTTAGCCAAGACACATTAGCCAAGACACCTTAGCCAAGACACCTTAGCCAAGACACATTAGCCAAGACACCTTAGCCAAGACACATTAGCCAAGACACATTAGCCAAGACACATTAGCCAAGACACCTTAGCCAAGACACCTTAGCCAAGACACATTAGCCAAGACACCTTAGCCAAGACACCTTAGCCAAGACACATTAGCCAACACACCTTAGCCAAGACACCTTAGCCAAGACACCTTAGCCAAGACACCTTAGCCAAGACACATTAGCCAAGACACATTAGCCAAGACACCTTAGCCAAGACACCTTAGCCAAGACACCTTAGCCAAGACACCTTAGCCAAGACACATTAGCCAAGACACCTTAGCCAAGACACCTTAGCCAAGACACCTTAGCCAAGACACCTTAGCCAAGACACATTAGCCAAGACACCTTAGCCAAAACACCTTAGCCAAGACACCTTAGCCAAGACACCTTAGCTAAGACACATTAGCCAAGACACCTTAGCCAAGACACATTAGCCAAGACACCTTAGCCAAGACACCTTAGCCAAGACACCTTAGCCAAGACACATTAGCCAAGACACCTTAGCCAAGACACATTAGCCAAGACACCTTAGCCAAGACACCTTAGCCAAGACACCTTAGCCAAGACACCTTAGCCAAGACACATTAGCCAAGACACCTTAGCCAAGACACCTTAGCCAAGACACCTTAGCCAAGACACATTAGCCAAGACACCTTAGCCAAGACACATTAGCCAAGACACCTTAGCCAAGACACATTAGCCAAGACACATTAGCCAAGACACCTTAGCCAAGACACATTAGCCAAGACACCTTAGCCAAGACACCTTAGCCAAGACACATTAGCCAAGACACCTTAGCCAAGACACATTAGCCAAGACACCTTAGCCAAGACACCTTAGCCAAGACACATTAGCCAAGACACCTTAGCCAAGACTCCTTAGCCAAGACACCTTAGCCAAGACACCTTAGCCTAGACACATTAGCCAAGACACCTTAGCCAAGACACCTTAGCCAAGACACATTAGCCAAGACACCTTAGCCAAGACACATTAGCCAAGACACCTTAGCCAAGACACATTAGCCAAGACACATTAGCCAAGACACATTAGCCAAGACACATGAGCCAAGACACCTTAGCCAAGACACCTTAGCCAATACACATTAGCCAAGACACCTTAGCCAAGACACCTTAGCCAAGACACCTTAGCCAACACACCTTAGCCAAGACACATTAGCCAAGACACCTTAGCCAAGACACCTTAGCCAAGACACATTAGCCAAGACACCTTAGCCAAGACACATTAGCCAAGACACATTAGCCAAGACACATTAGCCAAGACACCTTAGCCAAGACACCTTAGCCAAGACACATTAGCCAAGACACCTTAGCCAAGACACCTTAGCCAAGACACATTAGCCAACACACCTTAGCCAAGACACATTAGCCAAGACACCTTAGCCAAGACACCTTAGCCAAGACACCTTAGCCAAGACACCTTAGCCAAGACACATTAGCCAAGACACCTTAGCCAAGACACCTTAGCCAAGACACCTTAGCCAAGACACCTTAGCCAAAACACCTTAGCCAAGACACCTTAGCCAAGACACCTTAGCTAAGACACATTAGCCAAGACACCTTAGCCAAGACACATTAGCCAAGACACCTTAGCCAAGACACCTTAGCCAAGACACCTTAGCCAAGACACATTAGCCAAGACACCTTAGCCAAGACACATTAGCCAAGACACCTTAGCCAAGACACCTTAGCCAAGACACATTAGCCAAGACACCTTAGCCAAGACTCCTTAGCCAAGACACCTTAGCCAAGACACCTTAGCCAAGACACCTTAGCCAAGACACATTAGCCAAGACACCTTAGCCAAGACACATTAGCCAAGACACCTTAGCCAAGACACATTAGCCAAGACACATTAGCCAAGACACATTAGCCAAGACACATGAGCCAAGACACCTTAGCCAAGACACCTTAGCCAATACACATTAGCCAAGACACCTTAGCCAAGACACCTTAGCCAAGACACCTTAGCCAACACACCTTAGCCAAGACACATTAGCCAAGACACCTTAGCCAAGACACCTTAGCCAAGACACATTAGCCAAGACACCTTAGCCAAGACACATTAGCCAAGACACATTAGCCAAGACACATTAGCCAAGACACCTTAGCCAAGACACCTTAGCCAAGACACATTAGCCAAGACACCTTAGCCAAGACACCTCAGCCAAGACACATTAGCCAACACACCTTAGCCAAGACACCTTAGCCAAGACACCTTAGCCAAGACACCTTAGCCAAGACACATTAGCCAAGACACATTAGCCAAGACACATTAGCCAAGACACCTTAGCCAAGACACCTTAGCCAAGACACCTTAGCCAAGACACCTTAGCCAAGACACATTAGCCAAGACACCTTAGCCAAGACACCTTAGCCAAGACACCTTAGCCAAGACACCTTAGCCAAGACACATTAGCCAAGACACCTTAGCCAAAACACCTTAGCCAAGACACCTTAGCCAAGACACCTTAGCTAAGACACATTAGCCAAGACACCTTAGCCAAGACACATTAGCCAAGACACCTTAGCCAAGACACCTTAGCCAAGACACCTTAGCCAAGACACATTAGCCAAGACACCTTAGCCAAGACACATTAGCCAAGACACCTTAGCCAAGACACCTTAGCCAAGACACCTTAGCCAAGACACCTTAGCCAAGACACATTAGCCAAGACACCTTAGCCAAGACACCTTAGCCAAGACACCTTAGCCAAGACACCTTAGCCAAGACACCTTAGCCAAGACACCTTAGCCAAGACACATTAGCCAAGACATCTTAGCCAAGACACATTAGCCAAGACACCTTAGCCAAGACATCTTAGCCAAGACACCTTAGCCAAGAAACCTTAACCAAGACACTTTGGCCGAGACACATTAGCCAAGACACCTTAGCAAAGACACCTTAGCCAAGACACCTTAGCCAAGACACCTTAGCCAAGACACTTTAGCCAAGAAACCTTAACCAAGACACCTTAGCCAAGACACATTAGCCAAGACATCTTAGCCAAGACACATTAGCCAAGACACCTTAGCCAAGACATCTTAGCCAAGACACTTTAGCCAAGAAACCTTAACCAAGACACTTTGGCCGAGACACATTAGCCAAGACACCTTAGCAAAGACACCTTAGCCAAGACACCTTAGCCAAGACACCTTAGCCAAGACACCTTAGCCAAGACACCTTAGCCAAGACACCTTAGCCAAGACACATTAGCCAAGACATCTTAGCCAAGACACCTTAGCCAAGACACCTTAGCCAAGACACCTTAGCCAAGACACTTTAGCCAAGACACCTTAGCCGAGACACCTTAGCCAAGACACCTTAGCCAAGACACCTTAGCCAAGACACCTTAGCCAAGACACCTTAGCCAAGACACATTAGCCAAGACATCTTAGCCAAGACACATTAGCCAAGACACCTTAGCCAAGACATCTTAGCCAAGACACCTTAGCCAAGAAACCTTAACCAAGACACTTTGGCCGAGACACATTAGCCAAGACACCTTAGCAAAGACACCTTAGCCAAGACACCTTAGCCAAGACACATTAGCCAAGACACCTTAGCCAAGACACCTTAGCCAAGACACCTTAGCCAAGACACATTAGCCAAGACATCTTAGCCAAGACACATTAGCCAAGACACCTTAGCCAAGACATCTTAGCCAAGACACTTTAGCCAAGAAACCTTAACCAAGACACTTTGGCCGAGACACATTAGCCAAGACACCTTAGCCAAGACACCTTAGCCAAGACACCTTAGCCAAGACACATTAGCCAAGACATCTTAGCCAAGACACCTTAGCCAAGACACCTTAGCCAAGACACCTTAGCCAAGACACCTTAGCCGAGACACATTAGCCGAGACACATTAGCCAAGACACCTTGGCCAAGACACCTTAGCCAAGACACCTTAGCCAAGACACCTTAGCCAAGACACTTTAGCCAAGAAACCTTAACCAAGACACTTTGGCCGAGACACATTAGCCAAGACACCTTAGCCAAGACACCTTAGCCAAGACACCTTAGCCAATACACCTTAGCCAAGACACCTTAGCCAAGACACCCTAGCCAAGACACCTTAGCCAAGACACCTTAGCCAAGACACCTTAGCCAAGACACCTTAGCCAAGACACCTTAGCCAAGACACATTAGCCAAGACATCTTAGCCAAGACACCTTAGCCAAGACACCTTAGCCAAGACACCTTAGCCAAGACACCTTAGCCGAGACACATTAGCCAAGACACCTTAGCCAAGACACATTAGCCAAGACACATTAGCCAAGACACCTTAGCCAAGACACTTTAGCCAAGACTCCTTAGCCGAGACACCTTAGCCAAGACACCTTAGCCAAGACACCTTAGCCAAGACACCTTAGCCAAGACACCTTAGCCAAGACACCTTAGCCAAGACACCTTAGCCAAGACACCTTAGCCAAGACACCTTAGCCAAGACACATAAGCCAAGACACCTTAGCCAAGACACCTTAGCCGAGACACATTAGCCGAGACACATTAGCCAAGACACCTTAGCCAAGACACCTTAGCCAAGACACCTTAGCCAAGACACCTTAGCCGAGACACATTAGCCAAGACACCTTAGCCAAGACACATTAGCCAAGACACATTAGCCAAGACACCTTAGCCAAGACACCTAAGCCAAGACACCTTAGCCGAGACACATTAGCCAAGACACCTTAGCCAAGACACATTAGCCAAGACACATTAGCCAAGACACCTTAGCCAAGACACTTTAGCCAAGACACCTTAGCCGAGACACCTTAGCCAAGACACCTTAGCCAAGACACCTTAGCCAAGACACCTTAGGCAAGACACCTTAGCCAAGACACATTAGCCAAGACATCTTAGCCAAGACACCTTAGCCAAGACACTTTAGCCAAGAAACCTTAGCCAAGACACTTTGGCCGAGACACATTAGCCAAGACACCTTAGCCAAGACACCTTAGCCAAGACACCTTAGCCAAGACACCTTAGAAAAGACACCTTAGCCAAGACACCTTAGCCAAGACACCTTAGCCAATACACCTTAGCCAAGACACCTTAGCCAAGACACCTTAGCCGAGACACATTAGCCAAGACACCTTAGCCAAGACACATAAGCCAAGACATCTTAGCCAAGACACCTTAGCCAAGACACTTTAGCCAAGACACCTTAGCCGAGACACCTTAGCCAAGACACCTTAGCCAAGACACCTTAGCCAAGACACCTTAGCCAAGACACCTTAGCCAAGACACATTAGCCAAGACACCTTAGCCAAGACACCTTAGCCAAGACACCTTAGCCAAGACATCTTAGCCGAGACACATTAGCCGAGACACATTAGCCAAGACACCTTGGCCAAGACACCTTAGCCAAGACACCTTAGCCAAGACACCTTAGCCAAGACACCTTAGCCAAGACACCTTAGCCAAGACACCTTAGCCGAGACACTTTAGCCAAGAAACCTTAGCCAAGACACTTTGGCCGAGACACATTAGCCGAGACACCTTAGCCAAGACACCTTAGCCAAGACACATTAGCCAAGACACATTAGCCAAGACACCTTAGCCAAGACACCTTAGCCAAGACACCTTAGCCGAGACACATTAGCCAAGACACCTTAGCCAAGACACATTAGCCAAGACACATTAGCCAAGACACCTTAGCCAAGACACCTTAGCCAAGACACCTTAGCCAAGACACATTAGCCAACACACCTTAGCCAAGACACATTAGCCAAGACACCTTAGCCAAGACACCTTAGCCAAGACACCTTAGCCAAGACACCTTAGCCAAGACACATTAGCCAAGACACCTTAGCCAAGACACCTTAGCCAAGACACCTTAGCCAAGACACCTTAGCCAAAACACCTTAGCCAAGACACCTTAGCCAAGACACCTTAGCTAAGACACATTAGCCAAGACACCTTAGCCAAGACACATTAGCCAAGACACCTTAGCCAAGACACCTTAGCCAAGACACCTTAGCCAAGACACATTAGCCAAGACACCTTAGCCAAGACACATTAGCCAAGACACCTTAGCCAAGACACCTTAGCCAAGACACATTAGCCAAGACACCTTAGCCAAGACTCCTTAGCCAAGACACCTTAGCCAAGACACCTTAGCCAAGACACCTTAGCCAAGACACATTAGCCAAGACACCTTAGCCAAGACACATTAGCCAAGACACCTTAGCCAAGACACATTAGCCAAGACACATTAGCCAAGACACATTAGCCAAGACACATGAGCCAAGACACCTTAGCCAAGACACCTTAGCCAATACACATTAGCCAAGACACCTTAGCCAAGACACCTTAGCCAAGACACCTTAGCCAACACACCTTAGCCAAGACACATTAGCCAAGACACCTTAGCCAAGACACCTTAGCCAAGACACATTAGCCAAGACACCTTAGCCAAGACACATTAGCCAAGACACATTAGCCAAGACACATTAGCCAAGACACCTTAGCCAAGACACCTTAGCCAAGACACATTAGCCAAGACACCTTAGCCAAGACACCTTAGCCAAGACACATTAGCCAACACACCTTAGCCAAGACACCTTAGCCAAGACACCTTAGCCAAGACACCTTAGCCAAGACACATTAGCCAAGACACATTAGCCAAGACACATTAGCCAAGACACCTTAGCCAAGACACCTTAGCCAAGACACCTTAGCCAAGACACCTTAGCCAAGACACATTAGCCAAGACACCTTAGCCAAGACACCTTAGCCAAGACACCTTAGCCAAGACACCTTAGCCAAGACACATTAGCCAAGACACCTTAGCCAAAACACCTTAGCCAAGACACCTTAGCCAAGACACCTTAGCTAAGACACATTAGCCAAGACACCTTAGCCAAGACACATTAGCCAAGACACCTTAGCCAAGACACCTTAGCCAAGACACCTTAGCCAAGACACATTAGCCAAGACACCTTAGCCAAGACACATTAGCCAAGACACCTTAGCCAAGACACCTTAGCCAAGACACCTTAGCCAAGACACCTTAGCCAAGACACATTAGCCAAGACACCTTAGCCAAGACACCTTAGCCAAGACACCTTAGCCAAGACACCTTAGCCAAGACACCTTAGCCAAGACACCTTAGCCAAGACACATTAGCCAAGACATCTTAGCCAAGACACATTAGCCAAGACACCTTAGCCAAGACATCTTAGCCAAGACACCTTAGCCAAGAAACCTTAACCAAGACACTTTGGCCGAGACACATTAGCCAAGACACCTTAGCAAAGACACCTTAGCCAAGACACCTTAGCCAAGACACCTTAGCCAAGACACTTTAGCCAAGAAACCTTAACCAAGACACCTTAGCCAAGACACATTAGCCAAGACATCTTAGCCAAGACACATTAGCCAAGACACCTTAGCCAAGACATCTTAGCCAAGACACTTTAGCCAAGAAACCTTAACCAAGACACTTTGGCCGAGACACATTAGCCAAGACACCTTAGCAAAGACACCTTAGCCAAGACACCTTAGCCAAGACACCTTAGCCAAGACACCTTAGCCAAGACACCTTAGCCAAGACACCTTAGCCAAGACACATTAGCCAAGACATCTTAGCCAAGACACCTTAGCCAAGACACCTTAGCCAAGACACCTTAGCCAAGACACTTTAGCCAAGACACCTTAGCCGAGACACCTTAGCCAAGACACCTTAGCCAAGACACCTTAGCCAAGACACCTTAGCCAAGACACCTTAGCCAAGACACATTAGCCAAGACATCTTAGCCAAGACACATTAGCCAAGACACCTTAGCCAAGACATCTTAGCCAAGACACCTTAGCCAAGAAACCTTAACCAAGACACTTTGGCCGAGACACATTAGCCAAGACACCTTAGCAAAGACACCTTAGCCAAGACACCTTAGCCAAGACACATTAGCCAAGACACCTTAGCCAAGACACCTTAGCCAAGACACCTTAGCCAAGACACATTAGCCAAGACACCTTAGCCAAGACACATTAGCCAAGACACCTTAGCCAAGACACCTTAGCCAAGACACTTTAGCCAAGAAACCTTAACCAAGACACTTTGGCCGAGACACATTAGCCAAGACACCTTAGCCAAGACACCTTAGCCAAGACACCTTAGCCAAGACACATTAGCCAAGACATCTTAGCCAAGACACCTTAGCCAAGACACCTTAGCCAAGACACCTTAGCCAAGACACCTTAGCCGAGACACATTAGCCGAGACACATTAGCCAAGACACCTTGGCCAAGACACCTTAGCCAAGACACCTTAGCCAAGACACCTTAGCCAAGACACTTTAGCCAAGAAACCTTAACCAAGACACTTTGGCCGAGACACATTAGCCAAGACACCTTAGCCAAGACACCTTAGCCAAGACACCTTAGCCAATACACCTTAGCCAAGACACCTTAGCCAAGACACCCTAGCCAAGACACCTTAGCCAAGACACCTTAGCCAAGACACCTTAGCCAAGACACCTTAGCCAAGACACCTTAGCCAAGACACATTAGCCAAGACATCTTAGCCAAGACACCTTAGCCAAGACACCTTAGCCAAGACACCTTAGCCAAGACACCTTAGCCGAGACACATTAGCCAAGACACCTTAGCCAAGACACATTAGCCAAGACACATTAGCCAAGACACCTTAGCCAAGACACTTTAGCCAAGACTCCTTAGCCGAGACACCTTAGCCAAGACACCTTAGCCAAGACACCTTAGCCAAGACACCTTAGCCAAGACACCTTAGCCAAGACACCTTAGCCAAGACACCTTAGCCAAGACACCTTAGCCAAGACACCTTAGCCAAGACACATAAGCCAAGACACCTTAGCCAAGACACCTTAGCCGAGACACATTAGCCGAGACACATTAGCCAAGACACCTTAGCCAAGACACCTTAGCCAAGACACCTTAGCCAAGACACCTTAGCCGAGACACATTAGCCAAGACACCTTAGCCAAGACACATTAGCCAAGACACATTAGCCAAGACACCTTAGCCAAGACACCTAAGCCAAGACACCTTAGCCGAGACACATTAGCCAAGACACCTTAGCCAAGACACATTAGCCAAGACACATTAGCCAAGACACCTTAGCCAAGACACTTTAGCCAAGACACCTTAGCCGAGACACCTTAGCCAAGACACCTTAGCCAAGACACCTTAGCCAAGACACCTTAGGCAAGACACCTTAGCCAAGACACATTAGCCAAGACATCTTAGCCAAGACACCTTAGCCAAGACACTTTAGCCAAGAAACCTTAGCCAAGACACTTTGGCCGAGACACATTAGCCAAGACACCTTAGCCAAGACACCTTAGCCAAGACACCTTAGCCAAGACACCTTAGAAAAGACACCTTAGCCAAGACACCTTAGCCAAGACACCTTAGCCAATACACCTTAGCCAAGACACCTTAGCCAAGACACCTTAGCCGAGACACATTAGCCAAGACACCTTAGCCAAGACACATAAGCCAAGACATCTTAGCCAAGACACCTTAGCCAAGACACTTTAGCCAAGACACCTTAGCCGAGACACCTTAGCCAAGACACCTTAGCCAAGACACCTTAGCCAAGACACCTTAGCCAAGACACCTTAGCCAAGACACATTAGCCAAGACACCTTAGCCAAGACACCTTAGCCAAGACACCTTAGCCAAGACATCTTAGCCGAGACACATTAGCCGAGACACATTAGCCAAGACACCTTGGCCAAGACACCTTAGCCAAGACACCTTAGCCAAGACACCTTAGCCAAGACACCTTAGCCAAGACACCTTAGCCAAGACACCTTAGCCGAGACACTTTAGCCAAGAAACCTTAGCCAAGACACTTTGGCCGAGACACATTAGCCGAGACACCTTAGCCAAGACACCTTAGCCAAGACACATTAGCCAAGACACATTAGCCAAGACACCTTAGCCAAGACACCTTAGCCAAGACACCTTAGCCGAGACACATTAGCCAAGACACCTTAGCCAAGACACATTAGCCAAGACACATTAGCCAAGACACCTTAGCCAAGACACCTTAGCCAAGACACTTTAGCCAAGACACATTAGCCAAGACACCTTAGCCAAGACACCTTAGCCAAGACACCTTAGCCAAGACACCTTAGCCAAGACACCTTAGCCAAGACACCTTAGCCAAGACACCTTAGCCAAGACACATTAGCCAAGACACATTAGCCAAGACACATTAGCCGAGACACATTAGCCAAGACACCTTAGCCAAGACACCTTAGCCAAGACACCTTAGCCAAGACACCTTAGCCGAGACACATTAGCCAAGACACCTTAGCCAAGACACATTAGCCAAGACACATTAGCCAAGACACCTTAGCCAAGACACCTAAGCCAAGACACCTTAGCCGAGACACATTAGCCAAGACACCTTAGCCAAGACACATTAGCCAAGACACATTAGCCAAGACACCTTAGCCAAGACACTTTAGCCAAGACACCTTAGCCGAGACACCTTAGCCAAGACACCTTAGCCAAGACACCTTAGCCAAGACACCTTAGCCAAGACACCTTAGCCAAGACACATTAGCCAAGACATCTTAGCCAAGACACCTTAGCCAAGACACTTTAGCCAAGAAACCTTAGCCAAGACACTTTGGCCGAGACACATTAGCCAAGACACCTTAGCCAAGACACATTAGCCAAGACACCTTAGCCAAGACACCTTAGCCAAGACACCTTAGCCAAGACATCTTAGCCAAGACACCTTAGCCAAGACACCTTAGCCAAGACACCTTAGCCAAGACATCTTAGCCAAGACACCTTAGCCAAGACACCTTAGCCAAGACACCTTAGCCGAGACACATTAGCCAAGACACCTTAGCCAAGACACATTAGCCAAGACACATTAGCCAAGACACTTTAGCCAAGACACCTTAGCCGAGACACCTTAGCCAAGACACCTTAGCCAAGACACCTTAGCCAAGACACCTTAGCCAAGACACTTTAGCCAAGACACCTTAGCCGAGACACCTTAGCCAAGACACCTTAGCCAAGACACCTTAGCCAAGACACCTTAGCCAAGACATCTTAGCCAAGACACCTTAGCCAAGACACCTTAGCCAAGACATCTTAGCCAAGACACCTTAGCCAAGACACCTTAGCCAAGACACCTTAGCCGAGACACATTAGCCAAGACACCTTAGCCGAGACACATTAGCCAAGACACCTTAGCCAAGACACCTTAGCCGAGACACATTAGCCAAGACACTTTAGCCAAGACACATTAGCCAAGACACATTAGCCAAGACACCTTAGCCAAGACACTTTAGCCAAGACACCTTAGCCGAGACACCTTAGCCAAGACACATTAGCCAAGACACCTTAGCCAAGACACCTTAGCCAAGACACCTTAGCCAAGACACCTTAGCCAAAACACATTAGCCAAGACTTCTTAGCCAAGACACTTTAGCCAAGACACCTTAGCCAAGACACCTTAGCCAAGACACCTTAGCCGAGACACATTAGCCGAGACACATTAGCCAAGACATCTTAGCCAAGACACCTTAGCCAAGACACCTTAGCCAAGACACATTAGCCAAGACATCTTAGCCAAGACACCTTAGCCAAGACACCTTAGCCAAGACACCTTAGCCAAGACACCTTAGCCGAGACACATTAGCCGAGACACATTAGCCAAGACACCTTGGCCAAGACACCTTAGCCAAGACACATTTGCCAAGACACCTTAGCCAAGACACCTTAGCCAAGACACTTTAGCCAAGAAACCTTAGCCAAGACACTTTGGCCGAGACACATTAGCCAAGACACCTTAGCCAAGACACCTTAGCCAAGACACCTTAGCCAAGACACCTTAGCCAAGACACCTTAGCCAAGACACCCTAGCCAAGACACCTTAGCCAAGACACCTTAGCCAAGACACCTTAGCCAAGACACCTTAGCCAAGACACCTTAGCCAAGACACATTAGCCAAGACATCTTAGCCAAGACACCTTAGCCAAGACACCTTAGCCAAGACACCTTAGCCGAGACACATTAGCCAAGACACATTAGCCAAGACACATTAGCCAAGACACATTAGCCAAGACACCTTAGCCAAGACACCTTAGCCAAGACACCTTAGCCGAGACACCTTAGCCAAGACACCTTAGCCAAGACACCTTAGCCAAGACACCTTAGCCAAGACACCTTAGCCAAGACACATTAGCCAAGACATCTTAGCCAAGACACCTTAGCCAAGACACTTTAGCCAAGAAACCTTAGCCAAGACACTTTGGCCGAGACACATTAGCCAAGACACCTTAGCCAAGACACCTTAGCCAAGACACCTTAGCCAAGACACCTTAGCCAAGACACCTTAGCCAAGACACCTTAGCCAAGACACCTTAGCCAAGACACATTAGCCAAGACATCTTAGCCAAGACACCTTAGCCAAGACACCTTAGCCAAGACACCTTAGCCAAGACACCTTAGCCAAAACACATTAGCCAAGACACATTAGCCAAGACACCTTAGTCAAGACACATTAGCCAAGACACCTTAGCCAAGACACATAAGCCAAGACACAATAGCCAAGACACATTAGCCAAGACATCTTAGCCAAGACACCTTAGCCAAGACACCTTAGCCAAGACACCCTAGCCAAGACACCTTAGCCGAGACACATTAGCCGAGACACATTAGCCAAGACACCTTGGCCAAGACACCTTAGCCAAGACACATTTGCCAAGACACCTTAGCCAAGACACCTTAGCCAAGACACTTTAGCCAAGAAACCTTAGCCAAGACACTTTGGCCGAGACACATTAGCCAAGACACCTTAGCCAAGACACTTTAGCCAAGAAACCTTAGCCAAGACACTTTGGCCGAGACACATTAGCCAAGACACCTTAGCCAAGACACCTTAGCCAAGACACCTTAGCCAAGACACCTTAGCCAAGACACCTTAGCCAAGACACATTAGCCAAGACATCTTAGCCAAGACACCTTAGCCAAGACACCTTAGCCAAGACACCTTAGCCAAGACACCTTAGCCGAGACACATTAGCCGAGACACATTAGCCAAGACACCTTGGCCAAGACACCTTAGCCAAGACACATTAGCCAAGACACCTTAGCCAAGACACCTTAGCCAAGACACCTTAGCCAAGACACTTTAGCCAAGAAACCTTAGCCAAGACACTTTGGCCGAGACACATTAGCCAAGACACCTTAGCCAAGACACCTTAGCCAAGACACCTTAGCCAAGACACCTTAGCCAAGACACCTTAGCCAAGACACCCTAGCCAAGACACCTTAGCCAAGACACCTTAGCCAAGACACCTTAGCCAAGACACCTTAGCCAAGACACCTTAGCCAAGACACATTAGCCAAGACATCTTAGCCAAGACACCTTAGCCAAGACACCTTAGCCAAGAGACCTTAGCCGAGACACATTAGCCAAGACACATTAGCCAAGACACATTAGCCAAGACACATTAGCCAAGACACCTTAGCCAAGACACCTTAGCCAAGACACCTTAGCCGAGACACCTTAGCCAAGACACCTTAGCCAAGACACCTTAGCCAAGACACCTTAGCCAAGACACCTTAGCCAAGACACATTAGCCAAGACATCTTAGCCAAGACACCTTAGCCAAGACACTTTAGCCAAGAAACCTTAGCCAAGACACTTTGGCCGAGACACATTAGCCAAGACACCTTAGCCAAGACACCTTAGCCAAGACACATTAGCCAAGACATCTTAGCCAAGACACCTTAGCCAAGACACTTTAGCCAAGAAACCTTAGCCAAGACACTTTGGCCGAGACACATTAGCCAAGACACCTTAGCCAAGACACATTAGCCAAGACACCTTAGCCAAGACACCTTAGCCAAGACACCTTAGCCAAGACATCTTAGCCAAGACACCTTAGCCAAGACACCTTAGCCAAGACATCTTAGCCAAGACACCTTAGCCAAGACACCTTAGCCAAGACACCTTAGCCGAGACACATTAGCCAAGACACCTTAGCCAAGACACATTAGCCAAGACACATTAGCCAAGACACCTTAGCCAAGACACTTTAGCCAAGACACCTTAGCCGAGACACCTTAGCCAAGACACCTTAGCCAAGACACCTTAGCCAAGACACCTTAGCCAAGACATCTTAGCCAAGACACCTTAGCCAAGACACCTTAGCCAAGACATCTTAGCCAAGACACCTTAGCCAAGACACCTTAGCCAAGACACCTTAGCCGAGACACATTAGCCAAGACACCTTAGCCGAGACACATTAGCCAAGACACCTTAGCCAAGACACATTAGCCAAGACACATTAGCCAAGACACCTTAGCCAAGACACTTTAGCCAAGACACCTTAGCCGAGACACCTTAGCCAAGACACCTTAGCCAAGACACCTTAGCCAAGACACCTTAGCCAAGACACCTTAGCCAAGACACATTAGCCAAGACATCTTAGCCAAGACACCTTAGCCAAGACACTTTAGCCAAGAAACCTTAGCCAAGACACTTTGGCCGAGACACATTAGCCAAGACACCTTAGCCAAGACACCTTAGCCAAGACACCTTAGCCAAGACACCTTAGCCAAGACACCTTAGCCAAGACATCTTAGCCAAGACACCTTAGCCAAGACACCTTAGCCAAGACATCTTAGCCAAGACACCTTAGCCAAGACACCTTAGCCAAGACACCTTAGCCGAGACACATTAGCCAAGACACCTTAGCCAAGACACATTAGCCAAGACACATTAGCCAAGACACCTTAGCCAAGACACTTTAGCCAAGACACCTTAGCCGAGACACCTTAGCCAAGACACCTTAGCCAAGACACCTTAGCCAAGACACCTTAGCCAAGACATCTTAGCCAAGACACCTTAGCCAAGACACCTTAGCCAAGACATCTTAGCCAAGACACCTTAGCCAAGACACCTTAGCCAAGACACCTTAGCCGAGACACATTAGCCAAGACACCTTAGCCGAGACACATTAGCCAAGACACCTTAGCCAAGACACATTAGCCAAGACACATTAGCCAAGACACCTTAGCCAAGACACTTTAGCCAAGACACCTTAGCCGAGACACCTTAGCCAAGACACCTTAGCCAAGACACCTTAGCCAAGACACCTTAGCCAAGACACCTTAGCCAAGACACATTAGCCAAGACATCTTAGCCAAGACACCTTAGCCAAGACACTTTAGCCAAGAAACCTTAGCCAAGACACTTTGGCCGAGACACATTAGCCAAGACACCTTAGCCAAGACACCTTAGCCAAGACACCTTAGCCAAGACACCTTAGCCAAGACACCTTAGCCAAGACACCTTAGCCAAGACACCTTAGCCAAGACACATTAGCCAAGACATCTTAGCCAAGACACCTTAGCCAAGACACCTTAGCCAAGACACCTTAGCCAAGACACCTTAGCCGAGACACATTAGCCGAGACACATTAGCCAAGACACCTTGGCCAAGACACCTTAGCCAAGACACATTTGCCAAGACACCTTAGCCAAGACACCTTAGCCAAGACACTTTAGCCAAGAAACCTTAGCCAAGACACTTTGGCCGAGACACATTAGCCAAGACACCTTAGCCAAGACACCTTAGCCAAGACACCTTAGCCAAGACACCTTAGCCAAGACACCTTAGCCAAGACACCCTAGCCAAGACACCTTAGCCAAGACACCTTAGCCAAGACACCTTAGCCAAGACACCTTAGCCAAGACACCTTAGCCAAGACACATTAGCCAAGACATCTTAGCCAAGACACCTTAGCCAAGACACCTTAGCCAAGACACCTTAGCCGAGACACATTAGCCAAGACACATTAGCCAAGACACATTAGCCAAGACACATTAGCCAAGACACCTTAGCCAAGACACCTTAGCCAAGACACCTTAGCCGAGACACCTTAGCCAAGACACCTTAGCCAAGACACCTTAGCCAAGACACCTTAGCCAAGACACCTTAGCCAAGACACATTAGCCAAGACATCTTAGCCAAGACACCTTAGCCAAGACACTTTAGCCAAGAAACCTTAGCCAAGACACTTTGGCCGAGACACATTAGCCAAGACACCTTAGCCAAGACACCTTAGCCAAGACACCTTAGCCAAGACACCTTAGCCAAGACACCTTAGCCAAGACACCTTAGCCAAGACACATTAGCCAAGACATCTTAGCCAAGACACCTTAGCCAAGACACCTTAGCCAAGACACCTTAGCCAAGACACCTTGGCCAAGACACATTAGCCAAGACATCTTAGCCAAGACACCTTAGCCAAGACACCTTAGCCAAGACACCCTAGCCAAGACACCTTAGCCGAGACACATTAGCCGAGACACATTAGCCAAGACACCTTGGCCAAGACACCTTAGCCAAGACACATTTGCCAAGACACCTTAGCCAAGACACCTTAGCCAAGACACTTTAGCCAAGAAACCTTAGCCAAGACACTTTGGCCGAGACACATTAGCCAAGACACCTTAGCCAAGACACTTTAGCCAAGAAACCTTAGCCAAGACACTTTGGCCGAGACACATTAGCCAAGACACCTTAGCCAAGACACCTTAGCCAAGACACCTTAGCCAAGACACCTTAGCCAAGACACCTTAGCCAAGACACCTTAGCCAAGACACCTTAGCCAAGACACATTAGCCAAGACATCTTAGCCAAGACACCTTAGCCAAGACACCTTAGCCAAGACACCTTAGCCAAGACACCTTAGCCGAGACACATTAGCCAAGACACATTAGCCAAGACACCTTGGCCAAGACACCTTAGCCAAGACACATTTGCCAAGACACCTTAGCCAAGACACCTTAGCCAAGACACTTTAGCCAAGAAACCTTAGCCAAGACACTTTGGCCGAGACACATTAGCCAAGACACCTTAGCCAAGACACCTTAGCCAAGACACCTTAGCCAAGACACATTAGCCAAGACACCTTAGCCAAGACACCCTAGCCAAGACACCTTAGCCAAGACACCTTAGCCAAGACACCTTAGCCAAGACACCTTACCAAGACACCTTAGCCAAGACACATTAGCCAAGACATCTTAGCCAAGACACCTTAGCCAAGACACCTTAGCCAAGACACCTTAGCCGAGACACATTAGCCAAGACACATTAGCCAAGACACATTAGCCAAGACACATTAGCCAAGACACCTTAGCCAAGACACCTTAGCCAAGACACCTTAGCCGAGACACCTTAGCCAAGACACCTTAGCCAAGACACCTTAGCCAAGACACCTTAGCCAAGACACCTTAGCCAAGACACATTAGCCAAGACATCTTAGCCAAGACACCTTAGCCAAGACACTTTAGCCAAGAAACCTTAGCCAAGACACTTTGGCCGAGACACATTAGCCAAGACACCTTAGCCAAGACACCTTAGCCAAGACACATTAGCCAAGACATCTTAGCCAAGACACATTAGCCAAGACACCTTAGCCAAGACACCTTAGCCAAGACACCTTAGCCGAGACACATTAGCCAAGACACCTTAGCCAAGACACATTAGCCAAGACACATTAGCCAAGACACCTTAGCCAAGACACCTTAGCCAAGACACTTTAGCCAAGACACATTAGCCAAGACACCTTAGCCAAGACACCTTAGCCAAGACACCTTAGCCAAGACACCTTAGCCAAGACACCTTAGCCAAGACACCTTAGCCAAGACACCTTAGCCAAGACACATTAGCCAAGACACATTAGCCAAGACACATTAGCCAAGACACCTTAGCCAAGACACTTTAGCCAAGACACATTAGCCAAGACACCTTAGCCAAGACACCTTAGCCAAGACACCTTAGCCGAGACACATTAGCCAAGACACCTTAGCCAAGACACCTTAGCCGAGACACATTAGCCAAGACACCTTAGCCAAGACACATAAGCCAAGACATCTTAGCCAAGACACCTTAGCCAAGACACTTTAGCCAAGACACCTTAGCCGAGACACCTTAGCCAAGACACCTTAGCCAAGACACCTTAGCCAAGACACCTTAGCCAAGACACCTTAGCCAAGACACATTAGCCAAGACATCTTAGCCAAGACACCTTAGCCAAGACACCTTAGCCAAGACACCTTAGCCGAGACACATTAGCCGAGACACATTAGCCAAGACACCTTGGCCAAGACACCTTAGCCAAGACACCTTAGCCAAGACACCTTAGCCAAGACACCTTAGCCAAGACACCTTAGCCAAGACACCTTAGCCGAGACACTTTAGCCAAGAAACCTTAGCCAAGACACTTTGGCCGAGACACATTAGCCGAGACACCTTAGCCAAGACACCTTAGCCAAGACACATTAGCCAAGACACATTAGCCAAGACACCTTAGCCAAGACACCTTAGCCAAGACACCTTAGCCGAGACACATTAGCCAAGACACCTTAGCCAAGACACATTAGCCAAGACACATTAGCCAAGACACCTTAGCCAAGACACCTTAGCCAAGACACTTTAGCCAAGACACATTAGCCAAGACACCTTAGCCAAGACACCTTAGCCAAGACACCTTAGCCAAGACACCTTAGCCAAGACACCTTAGCCAAGACACCTTAGCCAAGACACCTTAGCCAAGACACATTAGCCAAGACACATTAGCCAAGACACATTAGCCGAGACACATTAGCCAAGACACCTTAGCCAAGACACCTTAGCCAAGACACCTTAGCCAAGACACCTTAGCCGAGACACATTAGCCAAGACACCTTAGCCAAGACACATTAGCCAAGACACATTAGCCAAGACACCTTAGCCAAGACACCTAAGCCAAGACACCTTAGCCGAGACACATTAGCCAAGACACCTTAGCCAAGACACATTAGCCAAGACACATTAGCCAAGACACCTTAGCCAAGACACTTTAGCCAAGACACCTTAGCCGAGACACCTTAGCCAAGACACCTTAGCCAAGACACCTTAGCCAAGACACCTTAGCCAAGACACCTTAGCCAAGACACATTAGCCAAGACACCTTAGCCAAGACACCTTAGCCAAGACACTTTAGCCAAGAAACCTTAGCCAAGACACTTTGGCCGAGACACATTAGCCAAGACACCTTAGCCAAGACACATTAGCCAAGACACCTTAGCCAAGACACCTTAGCCAAGACACCTTAGCCAAGACATCTTAGCCAAGACACCTTAGCCAAGACACCTTAGCCAAGACATCTTAGCCAAGACACCTTAGCCAAGACACCTTAGCCAAGACACCTTAGCCGAGACACATTAGCCAAGACACCTTAGCCAAGACACATTAGCCAAGACACATTAGCCAAGACACCTTAGCCAAGACACTTTAGCCAAGACACCTTAGCCGAGACACCTTAGCCAAGACACCTTAGCCAAGACACCTTAGCCAAGACACCTTAGCCAAGACACTTTAGCCAAGACACCTTAGCCGAGACACCTTAGCTAAGACACCTTAGCCAAGACACCTTAGCCAAGACACCTTAGCCAAGACATCTTAGCCAAGACACCTTAGCCAAGACACCTTAGCCAAGACATCTTAGCCAAGACACCTTAGCCAAGACACCTTAGCCAAGACACCTTAGCCGAGACACATTAGCCAAGACACCTTAGCCGAGACACATTAGCCAAGACACCTTAGCCAAGACACCTTAGCCGAGACACATTAGCCAAGACACCTTAGCCAAGACACATTAGCCAAGACACATTAGCCAAGACACCTTAGCCAAGACACTTTAGCCAAGACACCTTAGCCGAGACACCTTAGCCAAGACACATTAGCCAAGACACCTTAGCCAAGACACCTTAGCCAAGACACCTTAGCCAAGACACCTTAGCCAAAACACATTAGCCAAGACTTCTTAGCCAAGACACTTTAGCCAAGACACCTTAGCCAAGACACCTTAGCCAAGACACCTTAGCCGAGACACATTAGCCGAGACACATTAGCCAAGACATCTTAGCCAAGACACCTTAGCCAAGACACCTTAGCCAAGACACATTAGCCAAGACATCTTAGCCAAGACACCTTAGCCAAGACACCTTAGCCAAGACACCTTAGCCAAGACACCTTAGCCGAGACACATTAGCCGAGACACATTAGCCAAGACACCTTGGCCAAGACACCTTAGCCAAGACACATTTGCCAAGACACCTTAGCCAAGACACCTTAGCCAAGACACTTTAGCCAAGAAACCTTAGCCAAGACACTTTGGCCGAGACACATTAGCCAAGACACCTTAGCCAAGACACCTTAGCCAAGACACCTTAGCCAAGACACCTTAGCCAAGACACCTTAGCCAAGACACCCTAGCCAAGACACCTTAGCCAAGACACCTTAGCCAAGACACCTTAGCCAAGACACCTTAGCCAAGACACCTTAGCCAAGACACATTAGCCAAGACATCTTAGCCAAGACACCTTAGCCAAGACACCTTAGCCAAGACACCTTAGCCGAGACACATTAGCCAAGACACATTAGCCAAGACACATTAGCCAAGACACATTAGCCAAGACACCTTAGCCAAGACACCTTAGCCAAGACACCTTAGCCGAGACACCTTAGCCAAGACACCTTAGCCAAGACACCTTAGCCAAGACACCTTAGCCAAGACACCTTAGCCAAGACACATTAGCCAAGACATCTTAGCCAAGACACCTTAGCCAAGACACTTTAGCCAAGACACTTTGGCCGAGACACATTAGCCAAGACACCTTAGCCAAGACACCTTAGCCAAGACACCTTAGCCAAGACACCTTAGCCAAGACACCTTAGCCAAGACACTTTAGCCAAGACACCTTAGCCGAGACACCTTAGCTAAGGCACCTTAGCCAAGACACCTTAGCCAAGACACCTTAGCCAAGACATCTTAGCCAAGACACCTTAGCCAAGACACCTTAGCCAAGACATCTTAGCCAAGACACCTTAGCCAAGACACCTTAGCCAAGACACCTTAGCCGAGACACATTAGCCAAGACACCTTAGCCGAGACACATTAGCCAAGACACCTTAGCCAAGACACCTTAGCCGAGACACATTAGCCAAGACACCTTAGCCAAGACACATTAGCCAAGACACATTAGCCAAGACACCTTAGCCAAGACACTTTAGCCAAGACACCTTAACCGAGACACCTTAGCCAAGACACATTAGCCAAGACACCTTAGCCAAGACACCTTAGCCAAGACACCTTAGCCAAGACACCTTAGCCAAGACACCTTAGCCAAAACACATTAGCCAAGACTTCTTAGCCAAGACACTTTAGCCAAGACACCTTAGCCAAGACACCTTAGCCAAGACACCTTAGCCGAGACACATTAGCCGAGACACATTAGCCAAGACATCTTAGCCAAGACACCTTAGCCAAGACACCTTAGCCAAGACACATTAGCCAAGACATCTTAGCCAAGACACCTTAGCCAAGACACCTTAGCCAAGACACCTTAGCCAAGACACCTTAGCCGAGACACATTAGCCGAGACACATTAGCCAAGACACCTTGGCCAAGACACCTTAGCCAAGACACATTTGCCAAGACACCTTAGCCAAGACACCTTAGCCAAGACACTTTAGCCAAGAAACCTTAGCCAAGACACTTTGGCCGAGACACATTAGCCAAGACACCTTAGCCAAGACACCTTAGCCAAGACACCTTAGCCAAGACACCTTAGCCAAGACACCCTAGCCAAGACACCTTAGCCAAGACACCTTAGCCAAGACACCTTAGCCAAGACACCTTAGCCAAGACACCTTAGCCAAGACACCTTAGCCAAGACACATTAGCCAAGACATCTTAGCCAAGACACCTTAGCCAAGACACCTTAGCCAAGACACCTTAGCCGAGACACATTAGCCAAGACACATTAGCCAAGACACATTAGCCAAGACACATTAGCCAAGACACCTTAGCCAAGACACCTTAGCCAAGACACCTTAGCCGAGACACCTTAGCCAAGACACCTTAGCCAAGACACCTTAGCCAAGACACCTTAGCCAAGACACCTTAGCCAAGACACATTAGCCAAGACATCTTAGCCAAGACACCTTAGCCAAGACACTTTAGCCAAGAAACCTTAGCCAAGACACTTTGGCCGAGACACATTAGCCAAGACACCTTAGCCAAGACACCTTAGCCAAGACACCTTAGCCAAGACACCTTAGCCAAGACACCTTAGCCAAGACACCTTAGCCAAGACACATTAGCCAAGACATCTTAGCCAAGACACCTTAGCCAAGACACCTTAGCCAAGACACCCTAGCCAAGACACCTTAGCCGAGACACATTAGCCGAGACACATTAGCCAAGACACCTTGGCCAAGACACCTTAGCCAAGACACATTTGCCAAGACACCTTAGCCAAGACACCTTAGCCAAGACACTTTAGCCAAGAAACCTTAGCCAAGACACTTTGGCCGAGACACATTAGCCAAGACACCTTAGCCAAGACACTTTAGCCAAGAAACCTTAGCCAAGACACCTTAGCCAAGACACCTTAGCCAAGACACCTTAGCCAAGACACCTTAGCCAAGACACCTTAGCCAAGACACCTTAGCCAAGACACATTAGCCAAGACATCTTAGCCAAGACACCTTAGCCAAGACACCTTAGCCAAGACACCTTAGCCGAGACACATTAGCCGAGACACATTAGCCAAGACACCTTGGCCAAGACACCTTAGCCAAGACACATTTGCCAAGACACCTTAGCCAAGACACCTTAGCCAAGACACTTTAGCCAAGAAACCTTAGCCAAGACACTTTGGCCGAGACACATTAGCCAAGACACCTTAGCCAAGACACCTTAGCCAAGACACCTTAGCCAAGACACCTTAGCCAAGACACCTTAGCCAAGACACCCTAGCCAAGACACCTTAGCCAAGACACCTTAGCCAAGACACCTTAGCCAAGACACCTTAGCCAAGACACCTTAGCCAAGACACATTAGCCAAGACATCTTAGCCAAGACACCTTAGCCAAGACACCTTAGCCAAGACACCTTAGCCGAGACACATTAGCCAAGACACATTAGCCAAGACACATTAGCCAAGACACATTAGCCAAGACACCTTAGCCAAGACACCTTAGCCAAGACACCTTAGCCGAGACACCTTAGCCAAGACACCTTAGCCAAGACACCTTAGCCAAGACACCTTAGCCAAGACACCTTAGCCAAGACACATTAGCCAAGACATCTTAGCCAAGACACCTTAGCCAAGACACTTTAGCCAAGAAACCTTAGCCAAGACACTTTGGCCGAGACACATTAGCCAAGACACCTTAGCCAAGACACCTTAGCCAAGACACATTAGCCAAGACATCTTAGCCAAGACACCTTAGCCAAGACACTTTAGCCAAGAAACCTTAGCCAAGACACTTTGGCCGAGACAGCCAAGACACATTAGCCAAGACATCTTAGCCAAGACACCTTAGCCAAGACACTTTAGCCAAGAAACCTTAGCCAAGACACTTTGGCCGAGACACATTAGCCAAGACACCTTAGCCAAGACACCTTAGCCAAGACACCTTAGCCAAGACACCTTAGCCAAGACACCTTAGCCAAGACATCTTAGCCAAGACACCTTAGCCAAGACACCTTAGCCAAGACATCTTAGCCAAGACACCTTAGCCAAGACACCTTAGCCAAGACACCTTAGCCGAGACACATTAGCCAAGACACCTTAGCCAAGACACATTAGCCAAGACACATTAGCCAAGACACCTTAGCCAAGACACTTTAGCCAAGACACCTTAGCCGAGACACCTTAGCCAAGACACCTTAGCCAAGACACCTTAGCCAAGACACCTTAGCCAAGACATCTTATCCAAGACACCTTAGCCAAGACACCTTAGCCAAGACATCTTAGCCAAGACACCTTAGCCAAGACACCTTAGCCAAGACACCTTAGCCGAGACACATTAGCCAAGACACCTTAGCCAAGACACATTAGCCAAGACACATTAGCCAAGACACCTTAGCCAAGACACTTTAGCCAAGACACCTTAGCCGAGACACCTTAGCCAAGACACCTTAGCCAAGACACCTTAGCCAAGACACCTTAGCCAAGACACCTTAGCCAAGACACATTAGCCAAGACATCTTAGCCAAGACACCTTAGCCAAGACACTTTAGCCAAGAAACCTTAGCCAAGACACTTTGGCCGAGACACATTAGCCAAGACACCTTAGCCAAGACACCTTAGCCAAGACACCTTAGCCAAGACACCTTAGCCAAGACACCTTAGCCAAGACACCTTAGCCAAGACACCTTAGCCAAGACACATTAGCCAAGACATCTTAGCCAAGACACCTTAGCCAAGACACCTTAGCCAAGACACCTTAGCCAAGACACCTTAGCCGAGACACATTAGCCGAGACACATTAGCCAAGACACCTTGGCCAAGACACCTTAGCCAAGACACATTTGCCAAGACACCTTAGCCAAGACACCTTAGCCAAGACACTTTAGCCAAGAAACCTTAGCCAAGACACTTTGGCCGAGACACATTAGCCAAGACACCTTAGCCAAGACACCTTAGCCAAGACACCTTAGCCAAGACACCTTAGCCAAGACACCCTAGCCAAGACACCTTAGCCAAGACACCTTAGCCAAGACACCTTAGCCAAGACACCTTAGCCAAGACACCTTAGCCAAGACACATTAGCCAAGACATCTTAGCCAAGACACCTTAGCCAAGACACCTTAGCCAAGACACCTTAGCCGAGACACATTAGCCAAGACACATTAGCCAAGACACATTAGCCAAGACACATTAGCCAAGACACCTTAGCCAAGACACCTTAGCCAAGACACCTTAGCCGAGACACCTTAGCCAAGACACCTTAGCCAAGACACCTTAGCCAAGACACCTTAGCCAAGACACCTTAGCCAAGACACATTAGCCAAGACATCTTAGCCAAGACACCTTAGCCAAGACACTTTAGCCAAGAAACCTTAGCCAAGACACTTTGGCCGAGACACATTAGCCAAGACACCTTAGCCAAGACACCTTAGCCAAGACACCTTAGCCAAGACACCTTAGCCAAGACACCTTAGCCAAGACACCTTAGCCAAGACACATTAGCCAAGACATCTTAGCCAAGACACCTTAGCCAAGACACCTTAGCCAAGACACCTTAGCCAAGACACCTTGGCCAAGACACATTAGCCGAGACACATTAGCCAAGACACCTTGGCCAAGACACCTTAGCCAAGACACATTAGCCAAGACACCTTAGCCAAGACACATTAGCCAAGACACATTAGCCAAGACACCTTAGCCAAGACACCTAAGCCAAGACACCTTAGCCGAGACACCTTAGCCAAGACACCTTAGCCAAGACACATTAGCCAAGACACATTAGCCAAGACACCTTAGCCAAGACACTTTAGCCAAGACACCTTAGCCGAGACACCTTAGCCAAGACACCTTAGCCAAGACACCTTAGCCAAGACACCTTAGCCAAGACACCTTAGCCAAGACACATTAGCCAAGACATCTTAGCCAAGACACCTTAGCCAAGACACTTTAGCCAAGAAACCTTAGCCAAGACACTTTGGCCGAGACACATTAGCCAAGACACCTTAGCCAAGACACCTTAGCCAAGACACCTTAGCAAAGACACCTTAGCCAAGACACCTTAGCCAAGACACCTTAGCCAAGACACCTTAGCCAAGACACATTAGCCAAGACATCTTAGCCAAGACACCTTAGCCAAGACACCTTAGCCAAGACACCTTAGCCAAGACACCTTAGCCGAGACACATTAGCCAAGACACCTTAGCCAAGACACATTAGCCAAGACACATTAGCCAAGATACCTTAGCCAAGACACTTTAGCCAAGACACCTTAGCCGAGACACCTTAGCCAAGACACCTTAGCCAAGACACCTTAGCCAAGACACCTTAGCCAAGACACCTTAGCCAAGACACATTAGCCAAGACATCTTAGCCAAGACACCTTAGCCAAGACACTTTAGCCAAGAAACCTTAGCCAAGACACTTTGGCCGAGACACATTAGCCAAGACACCTTAGCCAAGACACCTTAGCCAAGACACCTTAGCCAAGACACCTTAGCCAAGACACCTTAGCCAAGACACCTTAGCCAAGACACATTAGCCAAGACATCTTAGCCAAGACACCTTAGCCAAGACACCTTAGCCAAGACACCTTAGCCAAGACACCTTAGCCGAGACACATTAGCCAAGACACCTTAGCCAAGACACATTAGCCAAGACACATTAGCCAAGACACCTTAGCCAAGACACTTTAGCCAAGACACCTTAGCCGAGACACCTTAGCCAAGACACCTTAGCCAAGACACCTTAGCCAAGACACCTTAGCCAAGACACCTTAGCCAAGACACATTAGCCAAGACATCTTAGCCAAGACACCTTAGCCAAGACACTTTAGCCAAGAAACCTTAGCCAAGACACTTTGGCCGAGACACATTAGCCAAGACACCTTAGCCAAGACACCTTAGCCAAGACACCTTAGCCAAGACACCTTAGCCAAGACACCTTAGCCAAGACACCTTAGCCAAGACACATTAGCCAAGACATCTTAGCCAAGACACCTTAGCCAAGACACCTTAGCCAAGACACCTTAGCCAAGACACCTTAGCCGAGACACATTAGCCGAGACACATTAGCCAAGACACCTTGGCCAAGACACCTTAGCCAAGACACCTTAGCCAAGACACCTTAGCCAAGACACCTTAGCCAAGACACCTTAGCCAAGACACCTTAGCCAAGACACCTTAGCAAAGACACCTTAGCCGAGACACTTTAGCCAAGAAACCTTAGCCAAGACACTTTATCCGAGACACATTAGCCGAGACACCTTAGCCAAGACACCTTAGCCAAGACACATTAGCCAAGACACATTAGCCAAGACACCTTAGCCAAGACACCTTAGCCAAGACACCTTAGCCGAGACACATTAGCCAAGACACCTTAGCCAAGACACATTAGCCAAGACACATTAGCCAAGACACCTTAGCCAAGACACCTTAGCCAAGACACTTTAGCCAAGACACATTAGCCAAGACACCTTAGCCAAGACACCTTAGCCAAGACACCTTAGCCAAGACACCTTAGCCAAGACACCTTAGCCAAGACACCTTAGCCAAGACACCTTAGCCAAGAAACCTTAGCCAAGACACATTAGCCAAGACACATTAGCCAAGACACATTAGCCGAGACACATTAGCCAAGACACCTTAGCCAAGACACCTTAGCCAAGACACCTTAGCCAAGACACCTTAGCCGAGACACATTAGCCAAGACACCTTAGCCAAGACACATTAGCCGAGACACATTAGCCAAGACACCTTAGCCAAGACACCTAAGCCAAGACACCTTAGCCGAGACACATTAGCCAAGACACCTTAGCCAAGACACATTAGCCAAGACACATAAGCCAAGACACCTTAGCCAAGACACTTTAGCCAAGACACCTTAGCCGAGACACCTTAGCCAAGACACCTTAGCCAAGACACATTAGCCAAGACACCTTAGCCAAGACACATTAGCCAAGACATCTTAGCCAAGACACCTTAGCCAAGACACTTTAGCCAAGAAACCTTAGCCAAGACACTTTGGCCGAGACACATTAGCCAAGACACCTTAGCCAAGACACCTTAGCCAAGACACCTTAGCCAAGACACCTTAGCCAAGACACATTAGCCAAGACATCTTAGCCAAGACACCTTAGCCAAGACACCTTAGCCAAGACACCTTAGCCAAGACACCTTAGCCGAGACACATTAGCCAAGACACCTTAGCCAAGACACCTTAGCCAAGACACATTAGCCAAGACACCTTAGCCAAGACACTTTAGCCAAGACACCTTAGCCGAGACACCTTAGCCAAGACACCTTAGCCAAGACACCTTAGCCAAGACACCTTAGCCAAGACACCTTAGCCAAGACACATTAGCCAAGACATCTTAGCCAAGACACCTTAGCCAAGACACCTTAGCCAAGACACCTTAGCCAAGACACATTAGCCAAGACACATTAGCCAAGACACATTAGCCGAGACACATTAGCCAAGACACCTTAGCCAAGACACCTTAGCCAAGACACCTAAGCCAAGACACCTTAGCCGAGACACCTTAGCCAAGACACCTTAGCCAAGACACCTTAGCCAAGACACCTTAGCCAAGACACCTTAGCCAAGACACCTTAGCCAAGACACATTAGCCAAGACATCTTAGCCAAGACACCTTAGCCAAGACACTTTAGCCAAGAAACCTTAGCCAAGACACTTTGGCCGAGACACATTAGCCAAGACACCTTAGCCAAGACACCTTAGCCAAGACACCTTAGCCAAGACACCTTAGCCAAGACACCTTAGCCAAGACACCTTAGCCAAGACACATTAGCCAAGACATCTTAGCCAAGACACCTTAGCCAAGACACCTTAGCCAAGACACCTTAGCCAAGACACCTTAGCCGAGACACATTAGCCGAGACACATTAGCCAAGACACCTTGGCCAAGACACCTTAGCCAAGACACCTTAGCCAAGACACCTTAGCCAAGACACCTTAGCCAAGACACCTTAGCCAAGACACCTTAGCCAAGACACCTTAGCCGAGACACTTTAGCCAAGAAACCTTAGCCAAGACACTTTGGCCGAGACACATTAGCCGAGACACCTTAGCCAAGACACCTTAGCCAAGACACATTAGCCAAGACACATTAGCCAAGACACCTTAGCCAAGACACCTTAGCCAAGACACCTTAGCCGAGACACATTAGCCAAGACACCTTAGCCAAGACACATTAGCCAAGACACATTAGCCAAGACACCTTAGCCAAGACACCTTAGCCAAGACACTTTAGCCAAGACACATTAGCCAAGACACCTTAGCCAAGACACCTTAGCCAAGACACCTTAGCCAAGACACCTTAGCCAAGACACATTAGCCAAGACACCTTAGCCAAGACACATTAGCCAAGACACCTTAGCCAAGACACCTTAGCCGAGACACCTTAGCCAAGACACCTAAGCCAAGACACCTTAGCCAAGACACCTTAGCCAAGACACCTAAGCCAAGACACCTTAGCCAAGACACCTTAGCCAAGACACCTTAGCCAAGACACCTTAGCCAAGACACCTTAGCCAAGACACATTAGCCAAGACACATTAGCCAAGACACATTAGCCGAGACACATTAGCCAAGACACCTTAGCCAAGACACCTTAGCCAAGACACCTTAGCCAAGACACCTTAGCCGAGACACATTAGCCAAGACACCTTAGCCAAGACACCTTAGCCGAGACACTTTAGCCAAGAAACCTTAGCCAAGACACTTTGGCCGAGACACATTAGCCGAGACACCTTAGCCAAGACACCTTAGCCAAGACACATTAGCCAAGACACATTAGCCAAGACACCTTAGCCAAGACACCTTAGCCAAGACACCTTAGCCGAGACACATTAGCCAAGACACCTTAGCCAAGACACATTAGCCAAGACACATTAGCCAAGACACCTTAGCCAAGACACCTTAGCCAAGATACTTTAGCCAAGACACATTAGCCAAGACACCTTAGCCAAGACACCTTAGCCAAGACACCTTAGCCAAGACACCTTAGCCAAGACACCTTAGCCAAGACACCTTAGCCAAGACACCTTAGCCAAGACACATTAGCCAAGACACATTAGCCAAGACACATTAGCCGAGACACATTAGCCAAGACACCTTAGCCAAGACACCTTAGCCAAGACACCTTAGCCAAGACACCTTAGCCGAGACACATTAGCCAAGACACATTAGCCAAGACACCTTAGCCAAGACACATTAGCCAAGACACCTTAGCCAAGACACCTAAGCCAAGACACCTTAGCCGAGACACATTAGCCAAGACACCTTAGCCAAGACACATTAGCCAAGACACATTAGCTAAGACACCTTAGCCAAGACACTTTAGCCAAGACACCTTAGCCGAGACACCTTAGCCAAGACACCTTAGCCAAGACACCTTAGCCAAGACACCTTAGCCAAGACACATTAGCCAAGACATCTTAGCCAAGACACCTTAGCCAAGACACTTTAGCCAAGACACCTTAGCCAAGACACCTTAGCCAAGACACATTAGCTAAGACATCTTAGCCAAGACACCTTAGCCAAGACACCTTAGCCAAGACACCTTAGCCAAGACACCTTAGCCGAGACACATTAGCCGAGACACATTAGCCAAGACACCTTGGCCAAGACACCTAAGCCAAGACACCTTAGCCAAGACACCTTAGCCAAGACACCTTAGCCAAGACACCTTAGCCAAGACACCTTAGCCGAGACACTTTAGCCAAGAAACCTTAGCCAAGACACTTTGGCCGAGACACATTAGCCGAGACACCTTAGCCAAGACACCTTAGCCAAGACACATTAGCCAAGACACCTTAGCCAAGACACATTAGCCAAGACACCTTAGCCAAGACACCTTAGCCGAAACACATTAGCCAAGACACCTTAGCCAAGACACATTAGCCAAGACACATTAGCCAAGACACCTTAGCCAAGACACCTTAGCCAAGACACTTTAGCCAAGACACATTAGCCAAGACACCTTAGCCAAGACACCTTAGCCAAGACACCTTAGCCAAGACACCTTAGCCAAGACACCTTAGCCAAGACACCTTAGCCAAGACACATTAGCCAAGACACCTTAGCCAAGACACCTTAGCCAAGACACCTTAACCAAGACACATTAGCCAAGACACCTTAGCCAAGACACCTTAGCCGAGACACTTTAGCCAAGAAACCTTAGCCAAGACACTTTGGCCGAGACACCTTAGCCAAGACACCTTAGCCAAGACACATTAGCCAAGACACCTTAGCCAAGACACATTAGCCAAGACACATTAGCCAAGACACCTTAGCCAAGACACCTTAGCCAAGACACCTTAGCCAAGACACATTAGCTAAGACACCTTAGCCAAGACACATTAGCCAAGACACCTTAGCCAAGACACCTTAGCCAAGACACTTTAGCCAAGACACATTAGCCAAGACACCTTAGCCAAGACACCTTAGCCAAGACACCTTAGCCAAGACACATTAGCCAAGACACCTTAGCCAAGACATCTTAGCCAAGACACCTTAGCCAAGACACCTTAGCCAAGACACCTTAGCCAAGACACATTAGCCAAGACACATTGGCCAAGACACCTTAGCCAAGACACCTTAGCCAAGACACCTTAGCCAAGACACCTTAGCCAAGACACCTTAGCCGAGACACATTAGCCAAGACACCTTAGCCAAGACACATTAGCCAAGACACCTTAGCCAAGACACCTTAGCCAAGACACCTTAGCCAAGACACATTAGCCGAGACACATTAGCCAATACACCTTAGCCAAGACACCTTAGCCAAGACACCTTAGCCAAGACACATTAGCCAAGACACCTTAGCCAAGACACCTTAGCCAAGACACCTTAGCCAAGACACCTTAGCCAAGACACCTTAGCCAAGACACTTTAGCCAAGACACCTTAGCCAAGACACCTTAGCCAAGACACCTTAGCCAAGACACATTAGCCGAGACACATTAGCCAATACACCTTAGCCAAGACACCTTAGCCAAGACACCTTAGCCAAGACACCTTAGCCAAGACACATTAGCCAAGACACATTAGCCAAGACACATTAGCCAAGACACCTTAGCCAAGACACATTAGCCAAGACACATTAGCCAAGACACATTACCCAAGACACATTACCCAAGACACCTTAGCCAAGACACCTTAGCCAAGACACCTTAGCCAAGACACCTTAGCCAAGACACATTAGCCAAGACACCTTAGCCAAGACACCTTAGCCAAGACACCTTAACCAAGACACCTTAGCCGAGACACATTAGCCAAGACACATTAGCCAAGACACCTTAGCCAAGACACCTGTAGGGTTCTACAATTTATTTGCACGTTTCTTATTTGAACTTTTAATTAAGTCACAGTAGATTGGTTGTTCGCACACGTAGGGACTGAAACCGAGAGAGGGCTTGTACGATCAGACACCTAATTTATATCTATCACGATCTCCCTATCGTATTCTCGCTCTTTGGTAAGCTTCCGCTCACGCACCTATCCTTTCTAATGCACCTACGCATTTCTCGCGCTAATCGTGTCCTACCCGACTCTCCCGTTAATCGTTTACTGTCTCACTGTATTCTAGTTAACCCTTAATATCGCGGACCTCAAGTGATGGGCAAAGATTGTAATTACTTTGTACAGGCGAACACCACAGGACTCCCCCCCAGTGACGGAGTTACGATAGAAAAGGAACTGTGAGATTGTTTATCTCTTAATTTGAAATTTCTTTTAGTTATGTGCAAAGTGAACACATTTTCGGTTATTTGTGGTTTTGCCTGTTTTGGAAACACCTTCCATCTCGAAAGCAGGTTTGAGTCGATCAATCGAAATTGATTCATTCTTGTCTTTAATTTTGACCGAGAAAAATTTTCTGCACCGCCGCACTACCTCGTAAGGTCCTTCATACGGTGCTTGTAAACCCGTTTTTACTATATCTACCCGTACGAAAACATGTTTACAGGTTTGCAGGGTTTTTGGTAAATAAACCGTAGTTGTGTGTTTGGGTTTTGGTGGATTCGGTTCGATGTACCTTAATGCTTTTTTTACATCCTGAACAAATTCAGGTACGTCCTCAACGGATTTTGCAGCAGATGGTATGAATACTTCGGCAGGAAGTCGCAAACTTTCTCCGTATACCATCTCTGCTGGCGAGCCTCTTAATGAATCTCTGTAAGCCACTCGAATGCCCAACAGTATCAACGGCAATCGAGAAATCCAATGCGCAGTGTCTTCACAGGCTTTTAACGCTCCTTTTAGATGTCGATGGAGCCTTTCAACCATTCCATTGGCTTGAGGGTGATAAGCAGTCGTCTTTATGTGATGTGTTCCAAGCAACCTTGTTAGCTCTTCAAAAAGTCTGGACTGAAATTGTCTACCTCTATCCGTTGTTATCGTAGATGGACAACCAAACCGCGGAATATAGTTCCTGACGAATGTTTCAGCTAGTGTTTTAGCTGAAATATCAGGCATCGGGTAGCATTCCGGCCAACGAGTAAAACGGTCCACAATGGTCAGTAAGTAGCTCTTCTCTTCGGATGGTGGCAATGGACCAACGATGTCCATGTGCACGTGTTCAAACCTTCCTTTTGGAATTGGTAATTCTTCTAAAGGCGAGCGAGTATGTCGACAAATTTTGGCTTTTTGGCATCCAATGCATGCACGAGTCCAATTTCCCACGTCCTTGTTCATGGACGGCCAGAAGAATCTTTCGGATACCAATTTGCGTGAGGCACGAATGCCCGGATGCGATAGGTTGTGCAGGCTGTCAAAAGTACATCTCCTTAGAGATTGGGGAACATACAACCTATTCTGTCCGGTTGATGACTCGAATATCAGTGTGTTTTTATCCAATATTAATTTATTTAATTTGAATTTGGAGTTTGCCTCGGAGCCTTGCAATAACTTTTGTAGCTGTTCGTCTTCCTGCTGTTGTTTTGCTATTGTTTCATAAGTGAGGTCTGTGATTCCATTTGTTTCTCCTATTCGGGATAAGGCATCCGCCACTACGTTGCTCTCGCCAGTGATGTATTTTATATCTGTTGTAAATTGTGAAATAAAGTCTAGTTGTCGGCATTGTCTTGGAGATTTTTCCGTTTTTGAAGTTAGGGCATGGATCAATGGTTTGTGATCTGTATAAACCGTGAACGATCTACCTTCTAAGAAGTGCCGGAAATGCTTTATTCCAAGAGTGATAGCAAGTAATTCTCTATCGAATGTGGAATACCTCTGTTCCGTGGGCGTCATTGTTTTAGAAAAAAACGCAAGAGGTTCCAAAATGCCTTCACTAATTTGTTGTAACACTGCCCCTACAGCGACATTTGAAGCGTCTGTTGTTAGTGTGTACGTGGCATCACTTTTCGGATGCACGAGCATGGTGGCGTTTGAAAGTTCCTTCTTTATTAGGTTTAGTGCTTGCTCACTTGCATCGGACCATTCAAATTTGGCTTTTTTATTTTTGCTATGGTCTTTTACTGATTGGTGCAGGACTCTTAGCTTATCGGAGATGTTGGGAATGAAACGGTGATAATAATTCACCATTCCCAAAACCCTTTGAAGCTGTTTCACCGTGCATGGTGATGGAAAATTTTGAATTGCCAGTATTTTTTCCGACGATGGTCTTATCCCTTTCGCGGAAATAGTGTGGCTAAGGAATTCTATTTCATTCACACCAAGAACGCATTTTGATGGCTTTAGTTTTATATCATGATCCGTTAAACGTTTTAGAACAATATGCAAGTGTTCTAAATGGGATTCACGCGATGAACTAGCTATTAGGATGTCATCTATGTATACAAATACGAAATCTAAATCATGAAAAATATTATTCATGAGACGTTGAAAACATTGGCTTGCATTTCTAAGTCCGAAAGGCATCCTCAGAAACTCAAATAATCCGAATGGCGTGGTTATCGCCGTTTTATGGATGTCTTCCTCGGCAACGGGTATGATGTGATACGCCCGTATAATATCCAACTTAGAAAAGAATTTGCAACCATCCAAGTTCATCGTAAAATCCTGCACGTGAGGGATCGGATAACGATCAGGTATTGTGATGGCATTTAAACGCCTATAATCGCCACAAGGTCTCCAATCTGAATCAGGTTTGGGTACCATGTGTAGCGGTGACGAAGTTGGCGATGAGGATACTCTGCAGATTCCTAGATCTAACATATGTTGAAATTCTGCTTTGGCAATCTTGAGCTTCTTCGGATCCAGACGGCGGGGTTTTGCAAATGGCAAGCTTCCTTTGGTTTCGATATGATGTACTATCGAGTGCCTAACTGGTTTTTTGTAATCTGGTGGATCCCTTAAGGTTGGATATTGTTTAAAAATATCTCCAAATTCGCTTGATTCGATCATCCAGTTTTTAGGTGTTGGTGTATCCACCAAAGCGATGGTTGCGACCGTTTCTTGACCTGTAAAATGATCGATCAACCTTTTTCTTTTTAAATCGACCCACAAATCGTGTTTCGCCAAAAAATCAGCCCCTATAATTGGTCGGTTTACTTCAGCCAGTATAAAACAGTGCATAAACACTCTTCTGAGGCCAAGACTTACTTGTAGCATCTTGGTTCCATAGGTAGCAATAGGGCTACCATTAGCTGCTACTAGTAAATTTTCCGTTTGTTTATTTACTATGCCAAACAGATTGAACGGTAAGACGGACACGTCGGCTCCTGTATCCACAAGGAAAGTGAATTTGGTTTCTTCATCGTCAATGAAAAGACGATAGGAGCCTAATGTTGCTCTCGGGTTGCCCGGCACCGTTGAGCAAATTAGTTTTTTTGCTGCATAAAGTTGCACGGTTTTTGGCACTTTCGTGCTTCTTCACCAAAACGAAAATGAAAATAGCACATAGGGTGCTTTCGAACCTGTGATGGAGTCCTACCACGGTTTCGACTCTGAGATCTTTCTCGCTGTCGTCCTCTATTATTTCCTGTTCTTAGGGAAAGTCTCCTTAGTGTGTTACGTAGTTCAGAAATTTCCTGTCTTAACATCGTAGTTTCATTCGAGGGATTTCTTCCCGAGCTTTCACTAGAAGAAACGCCTACGATTGATGATACCGCTCCGGCTTGGGTTGCTTCCCATAGCCTGTCTGCGATTTTAATCAGCTCATTGATTTTTCGGCTTCCGACGGCAATGAGTGCTACTTCGATAGTTTTTGGCAACCTTGATAACCAAAGCTTGCGAATAAGCTCGGAAGTGAGGTTTGCAGAATCGCCGGCCAACTGAACCATGTGTCTATAGAAATCAGACGGACTACGATCACCCATTTGTACATGATACAACAGCTGAGTGATCCGCTGTTCTTCGCTCACATTGAGCCTTTCTAGCAGTTGGCTTTTTAAATATGAGTACGGGTTGGTTGGTAATGGCGTAGTTATTATGTCCATTATTTTTGGCAAGACGTTTTTCGGGAGCACGCTTAGAACATGTGAATATTTCGAGCGTTCCCTTGTAACGTTTGAAACGTCGAACTCAGCTTCCGCTGCCACAAACCATGCGGTTGGAGCGTCTTCCCAAAAACTTGGCAGCTTTGTAGAAATCTTTTCAATAACCAAATGAGAATTTTCCGGTTCTATCGTTCTCGCCACCGGTGACGGCGCCGTGGCTTGCACTGGAATTGCACTAGGACCAACATTTTTATCATCACTTTCGTTCTTTGACATTTTTGGGTTTACAAATATTCCCTATCTAATAAAAAAAATTGTTTGTAACTAATTTTCGCTATATTGCTTGCACTATTGAATTGTTATTTTAATATACAAAAAAAAAATTAAAAAAAAAATCGTATAATGAAATTGATTGTATTGTGCACAAAGTATACCGTAACAATTATGCATGTATATGTAAATGTATAAAGATAGGCAGATAAAATTTAACGCGGGTGAGAAAACATCTTATGATTTCGGAAATGTTATAAAATTATAATAATCGAGAAAAATACGTGATAGTAAGAAAATAAAGGAACGAGCTCACCGATGTTGTGGCGTATTGCGGGAGCATCCGGTGGTTACCACGAGGTTCTCAGCCCATTGTTATCGATGGCGGCTGCGGCGTCGTAGACCATGCAATGCAGATGATGCTGCACCATCAAAAAGAAACTCAAGACGTCATCCACGATGGCTGCTCCGATGAAGGATTTTACACGTCGTCCACGATGGCTGCTCCACGTGGTTTGTCATATAGGAGATCGCGATGGCTGCTCCACGTTGTTCGTCAAATAGGAGATCGCGATGGCTGCTCCACGTTGTTCGTCATATAGGAGATCGCGATGGCTGCTCCACGTTGTGCTTAATTTGGCAGATCACGATGCTTTCTCCGTCTTGTCCTTCACACGGAAAAAACTATTCCGATGTAGCTCCGGCGTTGTAACGTGTGTCATTCGTTGGTTTTTCGGAGGACTGGCTTCTTCCCGCTTCGTAGGACTTCCTCAACGAAAAATAACCCGTGCGAAATTTGCTTTGCGACACTCACAATATGGACTACCGCATGGTTGGGAATGCGGGTTTCACGATGACATTCACACGATGCGTGGCGTTTACGGGATTCTCAGTAATGATCGTGCACCGTCTAATCTGTAACGCGCTGCGCTCTCCTTAATGTCTCGTTACACAAATGTGTGTGTGTTTGTTCCAGTCCTATGGCTGTAGCGCGATAATATGATGGGATGCGATCCGCCAGAAAGGTTGGATAGTGATGTGCGTTGGCAAAGGCTGTTGTCGAATCTTCTATTCACCAGCGAAGCACTTAGCACTTGATTGCACCAATCGCGACACTTTTCACCGCGCGCTTCAGATCACGTCGGGGTCACCAATTTGTAGGGTTCTACAATTTATTTGCACGTTTCTTATTTGAACTTTTAATTAAGTCACAGTAGATTGGTTGTTCGCACACGTAGGGACTGAAACCGAGAGAGGGCTTGTACGATCAGACACCTAATTTATATCTATCACGATCTCCCTATCGTATTCTCGCTCTTTGGTAAGCTTCCGCTCACGCACCTATCCTTTCTAATGCACCTACGCATTTCTCGCGCTAATCGTGTCCTACCCGACTCTCCCGTTAATCGTTTACTGTCTCACTGTATTCTAGTTAACCCTTAATATCGCGGACCTCAAGTGATGGGCAAAGATTGTAATTACTTTGTACAGGCGAACACCACACACCTTAGCCAAGACACCTTAGCCAAGGCACCTTAGCCGAGACACATTAGCCAAGACACCTTAGCCAAGACACCTTAGCCAAGACACATTAGCCAAGACACCTTAGCCAAGACACCTTAGCCAAGACACCTTAGCCGAGACACATTAGCCAAGACACATTAGCCAAGACACCTTAGCCAAGACACTTTAGCCAAGACACCTTAGCCAAGACACATTAGCCAAGACACCTTAGCCAAGACACTTTAGCCAAGACACCTTAGCCAAGGCACCTTAGCCAAGACACATTAGCCGAGACACATTAGCCAAGACACATAAGCCAAGACACATTAGCCAAGACACCTTAGCCAAGACACATTAGCCAAGACACCTTAGCCAAGACACTTTAGCCAAGACACCTTAGCCAAGACACATTAGCCAAGACACCTTAGCCAAGACACATTAGCCAAGACACCTTAGCCAAGACACATTAGCCAAGACACCTTAGCCAAGACACATTAGCCAAGACACCTTAGCCAAGACACCTTAGCCAAGACACCTTAGCCAAGACACTTTAGCCAAGACACCTTAGCCAAGACACCTTAGCCAAGACACATTAGCCAAGACACCTTAGCCAAGACACATTAGCCGAGACACATTAGCCAAGACACATAAGCCAAGACACATTAGCCAAGACACCTTAGCCAAGACACATTAGCCAAGACACCTTAGCCAAGACACTTTAGCCAAGACACCTTAGCCAAGACACATTAGCCAAGACACCTTAGCCAAGACACATTAGCCAAGACACCTTAGCCAAGACACATTAGCCAAGACACCTTAGCCAAGACACATTAGCCAAGACACATTAGCCAAGACACATTAGCCAAGACACCTTAGCCAAGACACATTAGCCAAGACACCTTAGCCAAGACACTTTAGCCAAGACACCTTAGCCAAGACACCTTAGCCAAGACACCTAAGCCAAGACACCTTAGCCAAGACACATTAGCCAAGACACCTTAGCCAAGACACTTTAGCCAAGACACCTTAGCCAAGACACCTTAGCCAAGACACCTAAGCCAAGACACCTTAGCCAAGACACATTAGCCAAGACACCTTAGCCAAGACACATTCGCCGAGACACATTAGCCAAGACACATAAGCCAAGACACATTAGCCAAGACACCTTAGCCAAGACACCTAAGCCAAGACACCTTAGCCAAGACACATTAGCCAAGACACCTTAGCCAAGACACCTTAGCCAAGACACCTTAGCCAAGACACCTAAGCCAAGACACCTTAGCCAAGACACATTAGCCAAGACACCTTAGCCAAGACACATTAGCCGAGACACATTAGCCAAGACACATAAGCCAAGACACATTAGCCAAGGCACATTAGCCAAGACACCTTAGCCAAGACACTTTAGCCAAGACACCTTAGCCAAGACACCTTAGCCAAGACACCTTAGCCAAGACACTTTAGCCAAGACACCTTAGCCAAGACACTTTAGCCACGACACCTTAGCCAAGACACATTAGCCAAGACACCTTAGCCAAGACACATTAGCCAAGACACCTTAGCCAAGACACATTAGCCAAGACACCTTAGCCAAGACACATTAGCCAAGACACATTAGCCAAGACACCTTAGCCAAGACACATTAGCCAAGACACCTTAGCCAAGACACTTTAGCCAAGACACCTTAGGCAATACACCTTAGCCAAGACACCTTAGCCAAGACACCTTAGCCAAGACACATTAGCCAAGACACCTTAGCCAAGACACTTTAGCCAAGACACCTTAGCCAAGACACCTTAGCCAAGACACCTAAGCCAAGACACCTTAGCCAAGACACATTAGCCAAGACACCTTAGCCAAGACACTTTAGCCGAGACACATTAGCCAAGACACATAAGCCAAGACACATTAGCCAAGACACCTTAGCCAAGACACATTAGCCAAGACACCTTAGCCAAGACACTTTAGCCAAGACACCTTAGCCAAGACACATTAGCCAAGACACCTTAGCCAAGACACATTAGCCAAGACACCTTAGCCAAGACACTTTAGCCAAGACACCTTAGCCAAGACACCTTAGCCAAGACACTTTAGCCAAGACACCTTAGCCAAGACACCTTAGCCAAGACACATTAGCCAAGACACCTTAGCCAAGACACCTTAGCCAAGACACCTTAGCCAAGACACCTTAGCCAAGACACCTTAGCCAAGACACATTAGCCAAGACACCTTAGCCAAGACACATTAGCCAAGACACCTTAGCCAAGACACCTTAGCCAAGACACCTAAGCCAAGACACCTTAGCCAAGACACATTAGCCAAGACACCTTAGCCAAGACACCTTAGCCAAGACACCTTAGCCAAGACACATTAGCCAAGACACCTTAGCCAAGACACATTAGCCGAGACACATTAGCCAAGACACATAAGCCAAGACACATTAGCCAAGACACCTTAGCCAAGACACATTAGCCAAGACACCTTAGCCAAGACACTTTAGCCAAGACACCTTAGCCAAGACACATTAGCCAAGACACCTTAGCCAAGACACATTAGCCAAGACACCTTAGCCAAGACACATTAGCCAAGACACATTAGCCAAGACACATTAGCCGAGACACCTTAGCCAAGACACATTAGCCAAGACACCTTAGCCAAGACACTTTAGCCAAGACACCTTAGCCAAGACACCTTAGCCAAGACACCTAAGCCAAGACACCTTAGCCAAGACACATTAGCCAAGACACCTTAGCCAAGACACTTTAGCCAAGACACCTTAGCCAAGACACCTTAGCCAAGACACCTTAGCCAAGACACATTAGCCAAGACACCTTAGCCAAGACACCTTAGCCAAGACACCTTAGCCAAGACACATTAGCCGAGACACATTAGCCAAGACACATAAGCCAAGACACATTAGCCAAGACACATTAGCCAAGACACCTTAGCCAAGACACATTAGCCAAGACACATAAGCCAAGACACATTAGCCAAGACACCTTAGCCAAGACACATTAGCCAAGACACCTTAGCCAAGACACTTTAGCCAAGACACCTTAGCCAAGACACATTAGCCAAGACACCTTAGCCAAGACACATTAGCCAAGACACCTTAGCCAAGACACATTAGCCAAGACACCTTAGCCAAGACACATTAGCCAAGACACATTAGCCAAGACACATTAGCCAAGACACCTTAGCCAAGACACTTTAGCCAAGACACCTTAGCCAAGACACCTTTGCCAAGACACTTTAGCCAAGACACATTAGCCAAGACACCTTAGCCAAGACACATAAGCCAAGACACATTAGCCAAGACACATTAGCCAAGACACCTTAGCCAAGACACATTAGCCAAGACACATAAGCCAAGACACATTAGCCAAGACACCTTAGCCAAGACACATTAGCCAAGACACCTTAGCCAAGACACTTTAGCCAAGACACCTTAGCCAAGACACATTAGCCAAGACACCTTAACCAAGACACATTAGCCAAGACACCTTAGCCAAGACACATTAGCCAAGACACCTTAGCCAAGACACATTAGCCAAGACACATTAGCCAAGACACCTTAGCCAAGACACCTAAGCCAAGACACCTTAGCCAAGACACATTAGCCAAGACACCTTAGCCAAGACACTTTAGCCAAGACACCTTAGCCAAGACACCTTAGCCAAGACACCTAAGCCAAGACACCTTAGCCAAGACACATTAGCCAAGACACCTTAGCCAAGACACTTTAGCCAAGACACCTTAGCCAAGACACATTAGCCAAGACACCTTAGCCAAGACACTTTAGCCAAGACACCTTAGCCAAGACACATTAGCCAAGACACCTTAGCCAAGACACATTAGCCAAGACACCTTAGCCAAGACACATTAGCCAAGACACCTTAGCCAAGACACATTAGCCAAGACACATTAGCCAAGACACATTAGCCAAGACACCTTAGCCAAGACACATTAGCCGAGACACATTAGCCAAGACACATAAACCAAGACACATTAGCCAAGACACCTTAGCCAAGACACATTAGCCAAGACACCTTAGCCAAGACACTTTAGCCAAGACACCTTAGCCAAGACACATTAGCCAAGACACCTTAGCCAAGACACATTAGCCAAGACACCTTAGCCAAGACACTTTAGCCAAGACACCTTAGCCAAGACACCTTAGCCAAGACACTTTAGCCAAGACACCTTAGCCAAGACACCTTAGCCAAGACACCTTAGCCAAGACACCTTAGCCAAGACACCTTAGCCAAGACACCTTAGCCAAGACACCTTAGCCAAGACACCTTAGCCAAGACACATTAGCCAAGACACCTTAGCCAAGACACTTTAGCCAAGACACCTTAGCCAAGACACCTTAGCCAAGACACCTAAGCCAAGACACCTTAGCCAAGACACATTAGCCAAGACACCTTAGCCAAGACACCTTAGCCAAGACACCTTAGCCAAGACACATAAGCCAAGACACCTTAGCCAAGACACATTAGCCAAGACACCTTAGCCAAGACACATTAGCCAAGACACCTTAGCCAAGACACTTTAGCCAAGACACCTTAGCCAAGACACATTAGCCAAGACACCTTAGCCAAGACACATTAGCCAAGACACCTTAGCCAAGACACATTAGCCAAGACACCTTAGCCAAGACACATTAGCCAAGACACATTAGCCAAGACACTTTAGCCAAGACACCTTAGCCAAGACACATTAGCCAAAACACGTTAGCCAAGACACCTTAGCCAAGACACTTTAGCCAAGACACCTTAGCCAAGACACTTTAGCCAAGACACCTTAGCCAAGACACCTTAGCCAAGACACATTAGCCAAGACACCTTAGCCAAGACACATTAGCCGAGACACATTAGCCAAGACACATAAGCCAAGACACATTAGCCAAGACACTTTAGCCAAGACACCTTAACCAAGACACATTAGCCAAGACACCTTAGCCAAGACACCTTAGCCAAGACACCTTAGCCAAGACACATTAGCCAAGACACCTTAGCCAAGACACATTAGCCAAGACACATTAGCCAAGACACCTTAGCCAAGACACATTAGCCAAGACACCTTAGCCAAGACACCTTAGCCAAGACACCTAAGCCAAGACACCTTAGCCAAGACACATTAGCCAAGACACCTTAGCCAAGACACTTTAGCCAAGACACCTTAGCCCAGACACATTAGCCAAGACACGTTAGCCAAGACACCTTAGCCAAGACACTTTAGCCAAGACACCTTAGCCAAGACACATTAGCCAAGACACCTTAGCCAAGACACTTTAGCCAAGACACCTTAGCCAAGACACCTTAGCCAAGACACATTATCCAAGACACCTTAGCCAAGACACATTAGCCAAGACACCTTAGCCAAGACACCTAAGCCAAGACACCTTAGCCAAGACACCTTAGCCAAGACACCTTAGCCAAGACACCTTAGCCAAGACACTTTTGCCAAGACACCTTAGCCAAGACACATTAGCCAAGACACATAAGCCAAGACACATTAGCCAAGACACCTTAGCCAAGACACATTAGCCAAGACACATTAGCCAAGACACCTTAGCCAAGACACTTTAGCCAAGACACCTTAGCCAAGACACATTAGCCAAGACACATTAGCCAAGACACCTTAGCCACGACACATTAGCCAAGACACCTTAGCCAAGACACCTTAGCCAAGACACCTAAGCCAAGACACCTTAGCCAAGACACCTTAGCCAAGACACTTTAGCCAAGACACCTTAGCCAAGACACCTTAGCCAAGACACATTAGCCAAGACACCTTAGCCAAGACACATTAGCCGAGACACATTAGCCAAGACACATAAGCCAAGACACATTAGCCAAGACACCTTAGCCAAGACACATTAGCCAAGACACCTTAGCCAAGACACTTTAGCCAAGACACCTTAGCCAAGACACATTAGCCAAGACACCTTAGCCAAGACACATTAGCCAAGACACCTTAGCCAAGACACATTAGCCAAGACACCTTAGCCAAGACACATTAGCCAAGACACATTAGCCAAGACACATTAGCCAAGACACCTTAGCCAAGACACATTAGCCAAGACACCTTAGCCAAGACACTTTAGCCAAGACACCTTAGCCAAGACACCTTAGCCAAGACACCTAAGCCAAGACACCTTAGCCAAGACACATTAGCCAAGACACCTTAGCCAAGACACTTTAGCCAAGACACCTTAGCCAAGACACCTTAGCCAAGACACCTAAGCCAAGACACCTTAGCCAAGACACATTAGCCAAGACACCTTAGCCAAGACACATTAGCCGAGACACATTAGCCAAGACACATAAGCCAAGACACATTAGCCAAGACACATTAGCCAAGACACCTTAGCCAAGACACATTAGCCAAGACACCTTAGCCAAGACACCTTAGCCAAGACACCTTAGCCAAGACACTTTAGCCAAGACACCTTAGCCAAGACACTTTAGCCAAGACACCTTAGCCAAGACACATTAGCCAAGACACCTTAGCCAAGACACATTAGCCAAGACACCTTAGCCAAGACACATTAGCCAAGACACCTTAGCCAAGACACATTAGCCAAGACACATTAGCCAAGACACATTAGCCAAGACACCTTAGCCAAGACACATTAGCCAAGACACCTTAGCCAAGACACTTTAGCCAAGACACCTTAGCCAAGACACCTTAGCCAAGACACCTAAGCCAAGACACCTTAGCCAAGACACCTTAGCCAAGACACCTTAGCCAAGACACTTTAGCCAAGACACCTTAGCCAAGACACCTTAGCCAAGACACCTAAGCCAAGACACCTTAGCCAAGACACATTAGCCAAGACACCTTAGCCAAGACACATTAGCCGAGACACATTAGCCAAGACACATAAGCCAAGACACATTAGCCAAGACACCTTAGCCAAGACACATTAGCCAAGACACCTTAGCCCAGACACTTTAGCCAAGACACCTTAGCCAAGACACATTAGCCAAGACACCTTAGCCAAGACACATTAGCCAAGACACCTTAGCCAAGACACTTTAGCCAAGACACCTTAGCCAAGACACCTTAGCAAAGACACTTTAGCCAAGACACCTTAGCCAAGACACCTTAGCCAAGACACATTAGCCAAGACACCTTAGCCAAGACACCTTAGCCAAGACACCTTAGCCAAGACTCCTTAGCCAAGACACCTTAGCCAAGACACATTAGCCAAGACACCTTAGCCAAGACACATTAGCCAAGACACCTTAGCCAAGACACCTTAGCCAAGACACCTAAGCCAAGACACCTTAGCCAAGACACATTAGCCAAGACACCTTAGCCAAGACACCTTAGCCAAGACACCTTAGCCAAGACACATAAGCCAAGACACCTTAGCCAAGACACATTAGCCAAGACACCTTAGCCAAGACACCTTAGCCAAGACACCTTAGCCAAGACACATTAGCCAAGACACCTTAGCCAAGACACTTTAGCCAAGATACCTTAGCCAAGACACATTAGCCAAGACACCTTAGCCAAGACACATTAGCCAAGACACCTTAGCCAAGACACCTTAGCCAAGACACCTTAGCCAAGACACATAAGCCAAGACACCTTAGCCAAGACACATTAGCCAAGACACCTTAGCCAAGACACCTTAGCCAAGACACCTTAGCCAAGACACATTAGCCAAGACACCTTAGCCAAGACACTTTAGCCAAGATACCTTAGCCAAGACACATTAGCCAAGACACCTTAGCCAAGACACATTAGCCAAGACACCTTAGCCAAGACACATTAGCCAAGACACCTTAGCCAAGACACATTAGCCAAGACACATTAGCCAAGACACATTAGCCAAGACACATTAGCCAAGACACTTTAGCCAAGACACTTTAGCCAAGACACCTTAGCCAAGACACATTAGCCAAGACACGTTAGCCAAGACACCTTAGAAAAGACACTTTAGCCAAGACACCTTAGCCAAGACACATTAGCCAAGACACCTTAGCCAAGACACTTTAGCCAAGACACCTTAGCCAAGACACCTTAGCCAAGACACATTAGCCAAGACACCTTAGCCAAGACACATTAGCCGAGACACATTAGCCAAGACACATAAGCCAAGACACATTAGCCAAGACACCTTAGCCAAGACACATTAGCCAAGACACCTTAGCCATGACACCTTAGCCAAGACACCTTAGCCAAGACACATTAGCCAAGACACCTTAGCCGAGACACATTAGCCAAGACACCTTAGCCAAGACACTTTAGCCAAGACACCTTAGCCAAGACACATTAGCCAAGACACCTTAGCCAAGACACATTAGCCAAGACACATTAGCCAAGACACATTAGCCAAGACACCTTAGCCAAGACACATTAGCCAAGACACCTTAGCCAAGACACTTTAGCCAAGACACCTTAGCCAAGACACATTAGCCAAGACACCTTAGCCAAGACACATTAGCCAAGACACCTTAGCCAAGACACCTTAGCCAAGACACCTAAGCCAAGACACCTTAGCCAAGACACATTAGCCAAGACACCTTAGCCAAGACACTTTAGCCAAGACACCTTAGCCAAGACACCTTAGCCAAGACACCTAAGCCAAGACACCTTAGCCAAGACACATTAGCCAAGACACCTTAGCCAAGACACATTAGCCGAGACACATTAGCCAAGACACCTTAGCCAAGACACCTTAGCCAAGACACCTTAGCCAAGACACATAAGCCAAGACACATTAGCCAAGACACCTTAGCCAAGACACATTAGCCAAGACACCTTAGCCAAGACACTTTAGCCAAGACACCTTAGCCAAGACACATTAGCCAAGACACATTAGCCAAGACACATTAGCCAAGACACCTTAGCCAAGACACATTAGCCAAGACACCTTAGCCAAGACACATTAGCCAAGACACCTTAGCCAAGACACCTTAGCCAAGACACCTAAGCCAAGACACCTTAGCCAAGACACATTAGCCAAGACACCTTAGCCAAGACACTTTAGCCAAGACACCTTAGCCAAGACACATTAGCCAAGACACGTTAGCCAAGACACCTTAGCCAAGACACTTTAGCCAAGACACCTTAGCCAAGACACATTAGCCAAGACACCTTAGCCAAGACACATTAGCCAAGACACATTAGCCAAGACACCTTAGCCAAGACACATTAGCCAAGACACCTTAGCCAAGACACATAAGCCAAGACACTTTAGCCAAGACACATTAGCCAAGACACCTTAGCCAAGACACATTAGCCAAGACACCTTAGCCAAGACACTTTCGCCAAGACACCTTAGCCAAGACACATTAGCCAAGACACCTTAGCCAAGACACATTAGCCGAGACACATTAGCCAAGACACATAAGCCAAGACACATTAGCCAAGACACCTTAGCCAAGACACATTAGCCAAGACACCTTAGCCAAGACACATTAGCCAAGACACCTTAGCCAAGACAATTTAGCCAAGACACCTTAGCCAAGACACTTTAGCCAAGGCACATTAGCCAAGACACCTTAGCCAAGACACATTAGCCAAGACACCTTAGCCAAGACACTTTAGCCAAGACACCTTAGCCAAGACACATTAGCCAAGACACCTTAGCCAAGACACATTAGCCAAGACACCTTAGCCAAGACACATTAGCCAAGACACCTTAGCCAAGACACTTTAGCCAAGACATTTTAGCCAAGACACCTTAGCCAAGACACCTTAGCCAAGACACCTTAGCCAAGACACCTTAGCCAAGACACATTAGCCAAGACACCTTAGCCAAGACACTTTAGCCAAGACACATTAGCCAAGACACCTTAGCCAAGACACATTAGCCAAGACACTTTAGCCAAGACACCTTAGCCAAGACACCTTAGCCAAGACACATTAGCCAAGACACCTTAGCCAAGACACCTTAGCCAAGACACCTTAGCCAAGACACCTTAGCCAAGACACATTAGCCAAGACACCTTAGCCAAGACACATTAGCCAAGACACATTAGCCAAGACACATTAGCCAAGACACCTTAGCCAAGACACATTAGCCAAGACACCTTAGCCAAGACACATTAGCCAAGACACCTTAGCCAAGACACTTTAGCCAAGACACCTTAGCCAAGACACATTAGCCAAGACACCTTAGCCAAGACACATTAGCCAAGACACCTTAGCCAAGACACATTAGCCAAGACACCTTAGCCAAGACACATTAGCCAAGACACCTTAGCCAAGACACATTAGCCAAGACACCTTAGCCAAGACACCTTAGCCAAGACACCTTAGCCAAGACACTTTAGCCAAGACACCTTAGCCAAGACACATTAGCCAAGACACCTTAGCCAAGACACTTTAGCCAAGACACCTTAGCCAAGACACCTTAGCCAAGACACATTAGCCAAGACACCTTAGCCAAGACACATTAGCCGAGACACATTAGCCAAGACACATAAGCCAAGACACATTAGCCAAGACACCTTAGCCAAGACACATTAGCCAAGACACCTTAGCCAAGACACTTTAGCCAAGACACCTTAGCCAAGACACATTAGCCAAGACACCTTAGCCAAGACACATTAGCCAAGACACCTTAGCCAAGACACCTTAGCCAAGACACCTTAGCCAAGACACATTAGCCAAGACACCTTAGCCAAGACACATTAGCCAAGACACCTTAGCCAAGACACATTAGCCAAGACACATTAGCCAAGACACTTTAGCCAAGACACCTTAGCCAAGACACATTAGCCAAAACACGTTAGCCAAGACACCTTAGCCAAGACACTTTAGCCAAGACACCTTAGCCAAGACACATTAGCCAAGACACCTTAGCCAAGACACTTTAGCCAAGACACCTTAGCCAAGACACCTTAGCCAAGACACATTAGCCAAGACACCTTAGCCAAGACACATTAGCCGAGACACATTAGTAAAGACACATAAGCCAAGACACATTAGCCAAGACACCTTAGCCAAGACACATTAGCCAAGACACCTTAGCCAAGACACTTTAGCCAAGACACCTTAGCCAAGACACATTAGCCAAGACACCTTAGCCAAGACACATTAGCCAAGACACCTTAGCCAAGACACATTAGCCAAGACACCTTAGCCAAGACACATTAGCCAAGACACCTTAGCCAAGACACCTTAGCCAAGACACCTAAGCCAAGACACATTAGCCAAGACACCTTAGCCAAGACACATTAGCCAAGACACATTAGCCAAGACACATTAGCCAAGACACCTTAGCCAAGACACATTAGCCAAGACACCTTAGCCAAGACACTTTAGCCAAGACACCTTAGCCAAGACACATTAGCCAAGACACCTTAGCCAAGACACATTAGCCAAGACACCTTAGCCAAGACACCTTAGCCAAGACACCTAAGCCAAGACACCTTAGCCAAGACACATTAGCCAAGACACCTTAGCCAAGACACTTTAGCCAAGACACCTTAGCCAAGACACCTTAGCCAAGACACCTAAGCCAAGACACCTTAGCCAAGACACATTAGCCAAGACACATTAGCCAAGACACATTAGCCAAGACACATTAGCCAAGACACCTTAGCCAAGACACCTTAGCCAAGACACCTTAGCCAAGACACCTTAGCCAAGACACCTTAGCCAAGACACATTAGCCAAGACACATTAGCCGAGACACATTAGCCAAGACACCTTAGCCGCGACACATTAGCCAAGACACCTTAGCCGAGACACATTAGCCAAGACACCTTAGCCAAGACACCTTAGCCAAGACACCTTAGCCAAGACACATTAGCCAAGACACATTAGCCGAGACACATTAGCCAAGACACCTTAGCCAAGACACCTTAGCCAAGACACCTTAGCCAAGACACCTTAGCCAAGACACCTTAGCCAAGACACCTTAGCCAAGACACCTTAGCCGAGACACATTAGCCAAGACACCTTAGCCAAGACACCTTAGCCAAGACACCTTAGCCAAGACACATTAGCCAAGACACCTTAGCCAAGACACCTTAGCCAAGACACCTTAGCCGAGACACCTTAGCCAAGACACCTTAGCCAAGACACATTAGCCAAGACACATTATCCAAGACACCTTAGCCAAGACACCTTAGCCGCGACACATTAGCCAAGACACCTTAGCCGAGACACATTAGCCAAGACACCTTAGCCAAGACACCTTAGCCAAGACACCTTAGCCAAGACACCTTAGCCAAGACACATTAGCCAAGACACCTTAGCCAAGACACCTTAGCCACGACACATTAGCCAAGACACCTTAGCCAAGACACCTTAGCCAAGACACCTTAGCCAAGACACCTTAGCCAAGACACCTTAGCCAAGACACATTAGCCAAGACACATTAGCCGAGACACATTAGCCAATACACATTAGCCGAGACACATTAGCCAAGACACCTTAGCCAAGACACATTAGCCAAGACACCTTAGCCGAGACACATTAGCCAAGACACCTTAGCCAAGACACCTTAGCCAAGACACCATAGCCAAGACACCTTAGCCAAGACACATTAGCCAAGACACCTTAGCCGAGACACATTAGCCAAGACACCTTAGCCAAGACACCTTAGCCAAGACACATTAGCCAAGACACCTTAGCCGAGACACCTTAGCCAAGACACTTTAGCCAAGACACCTTAGCCAAGACACTTTAGCCAAGACACATTAGCCAAGACACCTTAGCCAAGACACCTTAGCCAAGACACATTAGCCAAGACACCTTAGCCGAGACACATTACCCAAGACACCTTAGCCAAGACACATTAGCCAAGACACATTAGCCGAGACACATTAGCCAAGACACATTAGCCGAGACACATTAGCCAAGACACCTTAGCCAAGACACATAAGCCAAGACACCTTAACCGAGACACATTAGCCAAGACACCTTAGCCAAGACACATTAGCCAAGACACCTTAGCCGAGACACATTAGCCAAGACACATAAGCCAAGACACCTTAGCCAAGACACCTTAGCCAAGACACATTAGCCAAGACACCTTAGCCAAGACACATTAGCCAAGACACATTAGCCAAGACACAATAGCCAAGACACCTTAGCCGAGACACCGTAGCCGAGACACCTTAGCCAAGACACCTTAGCCAAGACACATTAGCCAAGACACTTTAGCCGAGACACATTAGCCAAGACACATTAGCCAAGACACCTTAGCCGAGACACATTAGCCAAGACACCTTAGCCAAGACACATTAGCCAAGACACATTAGCCAAGACACCTTAGCCAAGACACCTTAGCCACAACACATTAGCCAAGACACCTTAGCCGAGACACATTAGCCAAGACACCTTAGCCAAGACACCTTAGCCAAGACACATTAGCCAAGACACCTTAGCCAAGACACCTTAGCCAAGACACCTTAGCCAAGACACCTTAGCCAAGACACCTTAGCCAAGACACCTTAGCCAAGACACATTAGCCAAGACACATTAGCCAAGACACATTAGCCAAGACACCTTAGCCGCGACACATTAGCCAAGACACATTAGCCGAGACACATTAGCCAAGACACCTTAGCCAAGGCACCTTAGCCAAGACACCTTAGCCAAGACACATTAGCCAAGACACCTTAGCAAAGACACTTTAGCCGAGACACATTAGCCTAGACACCTTAGCCAAGGCACCTTAGCCAAGACACCTTAGCCAAGACACCTTAGCCAAGACACCTTAGCCAAGACACATTAGCCAAGACACCTTAGCCAAGACACATTAGCCAAGACACATTAGCCGAGACACATTAGCCAAGACACCTTAGCCAAGACACCTTAGCCAAGACACCTTAGCCAAGACACCTTAGCCAAGACACCTTAGCCAAGACACCTTAGCCGAGACACATTAGCCAAGACACCTTAGCCAAGACACCTTAGCCAAGACACCTTAGCCAAGACACATTAGCCAAGACACCTTAGCCAAGACACCTTAGCCAAGACACCTTAGCCGAGACACCTTAGCCAAGACACCTTAACCAAGACACATTAGCCAAGACACCTTAGCCAAGACACCTTAGCCAAGACACCTTAGCCAAGACACCTTAGCCAAGACACCTTAGCCAAGACACATTAGCCGAGACACATTAGCCAATACACATTAGCCGAGACACATTAGCCAAGACACCTTAGCCAAGACACATTAGCCAAGACACCTTAGCCGAGACACATTAGCCAAGACACCTTAGCCAAGACACCTTAGCCAAGACACCTTAGCCAAGACACATTAGCCAAGACACCTTAGCCGAGACACATTAGCCAAGACACCTTAGCCAAGACACCTTAGCCAAGACACATTAGCCAAGACACCTTAGCCGAGACACCTTAGCCAAGACACTTTAGCCAAGACACCTTAGCCAAGACACTTTAGCCAAGACACATTAGCCAAGACACCTTAGCCAAGACACCTTAGCCAAGACACATTAGCCAAGACACCTTAGCCGAGACATATTAGCCAAGACACCTTAGCCAAGACACATTAGCCAAGACACATTAGCCGAGACACATTAGCCAAGACACATTAGCCGAGACACATTAGCCAAGACACCTTAGCCAAGACACATAAGCCAAGACACCTTAACCGAGACACATTAGCCAAGACACCTTAGCCAAGACACCTTAGCCAAGACACCTTAGCCAAGACACCTTAGCCAAGACACATTAGCCAAGACACCTTAGCCGAAACACATTAGCCAAGACACCTTAGCCAAGACACATTAGCCAAGACACCTTAGCCAAGACACCTTAGCCACAACACATTAGCCAAGACACCTTAGCCGAGACACATTAGCCAAGACACCTTAGCCAAGACACCTTAGCCAAGACACATTAGCCAAGACACCTTAGCCGAGACATATTAGCCAAGACACCTTAGCCAAGACACATAAGCCAAGACACCTTAACCGAGACACATTAGCCAAGACACCTTAGCCAAGACACATTAGCCAAGACAGCTTAGCCGAGACACATTAGCCAAGACACATAAGCCAAGACACCTTAGCCAAGACACCTTAGCCAAGACACATTAGCCAAGACACCTTAGCCAAGACACATTAGCCAAGACACATTAGCCAAGACACATTAGCCAAGACACCTTAGCCGAGACACCGTAGCCGAGACACCTTAGCCAAGACACCTTAGCCAAGACACATTAGCCAAGACACTTTAGCCGAGACACATTAGCCAAGACACATTAGCCAAGACACCTTAGCCGAGACACATTAGCCAAGACACCTTAGCCAAGACACATAAGCCAAGACACCTTAACCGAGACACATTAGCCAAGACACCTTAGCCAAGACACATTAGCCAAGACACCTTAGCCGAGACACATTAGCCAAGACACATAAGCCAAGACACCTTAGCCAAGACACCTTAGCCAAGACACATTAGCCAAGACACCTTAGCCAAGACACATTAGCCAAGACACATTAGCCAAGACACATTAGCCAAGACACCTTAGCCGAGACACCGTAGCCGAGACACCTTAGCCAAGACACCTTAGCCAAGACACATTAGCCAAGACACTTTAGCCGAGACACATTAGCCAAGACACATTAGCCAAGACACCTTAGCCGAGACACATTAGCCAAGACACCTTAGCCAAGACACCTTAGCCAAGACACATTAGCCAAGACACCTTAGCCAAGACACATTAGCCAAGACACCTTAGCCAAGACACATTAGCCAAGACACCTTAGCCAAGACACTTTAGCCAAGACACCTTAGCCAAGACACCTTAGCCAAGACACATTATCCAAGACACCTTAGCCAAGACACATTAGCCAAGACACCTTAGCCAAGACACCTAAGCCAAGACACCTTAGCCAAGACACCTTAGCCAAGACACCTTAGCCAAGACACCTTAGCCAAGACACTTTTGCCAAGACACCTTAGCCAAGACACATTAGCCAAGACACCTTAGCCGAGACACATTAGCCAAGACACCTTAGCCACGACACCTTAGCCAAGACACCTTAGCCAAGACACATTAGCCAAGACACCTTAGCCAAGACACATTAGCCGAGACACATTAGCCAAGACACCTTAGCCAAGACACCTTAGCCAAGACACCTTAGCCAAGACACCTTAGCCAAGACACCTTAGCCAAGACACCTTAGCCAAGACACCTTAGCCAAGACACCTTAGCCGAGACACATTAGCCAAGACACCTTAGCCAAGACACATTAGCCAAGACACCTTAGCCAAGACACCTTAGCCAAGACACCTTAGCCAAGACACCTTAGCCAAGACACCTTAGCCGAGACACATTAGCCAAGACACCTTAGCCAAGACACCTTAGCCAAGACACCTTAGCCAAGACACATTAGCCAAGACACCTTAGCCAAGACACCTTAGCCAAGACACCTTAGCCAAGACACATTAGCCAAGACACCTTAGCCAAGACACCTTAGCCAAGACACCTTAGCCAAGACACCTTAGCCAAGACACATTAGCCAAGACACATTAGCCGAGACACATTAGCCGAGACACATAAGCCAAGACACCTTAGCCAAGGCACCTTAGCCAAGACACCTTAGCCAAGACACCTTAGCCAAGACACCTTAGCCAAGACACATTAGCCAAGACACCTTAGCCGAGACACATTAGCCAAGACACCTTAGCCAAGACACATAAGCCAAGACACCTTAGCCAAGACACATTAGCCAAGACACATTAGCCAAGACACCTTAGCCAAGACACCTTAGCCAAGACACCTTAGCCAAGACACCTTAGCCAAGACACATTAGCCAAGACACCTTAGCCAAGACACATTAGCCAAGACACATTAGCGAAGACACCTTAGCCAAGACACCTTAGCCAAGACACATTAGCCAAGACACCTTAGCCAAGACACATTAGCCAAGACACCTTAGCCAAGACACCTTAGCCGAGACACATTAGCCAAGACACCTTAGCCAAGACACCTTAGCCAAGACACCTTAGCCAAGACACCTTACCCGAGACACCTTAGCCAAGACACCTTAGCCAAGACACCTTAGCCACAACACATTAGCCAAGACACCTTAGCCGAGACACATTAGCCAAGACACCTTAGCCAAGACACCTTAGCCAAGACACATTAGCCAAGACACCTTAGCCAAGACACCTTAGCCAAGACACCTTAGCCAAGACACCTTAGCCAAGACACCTTAGCCAAGACACCTTAGCCAAGACACATTAGCCAAGACACATTAGCCAAGACACATTAGCCAAGACACCTTAGCCGCGACACATTAGCCAAGACACATTAGCCGAGACACATTAGCCAAGACACCTTAGCCAAGGCACCTTAGCCAAGACACCTTAGCCAAGACACATTAGCCAAGACACCTTAGCAAAGACACTTTAGCCGAGACACATTAGCCTAGACACCTTAGCCAAGACACCTTAGCCAAGACACCTTAGCCAAGACACCTTAGCCAAGACACCTTAGCCAAGACACATTAGCCAAGACACCTTAGCCAAGACACATTAGCCAAGACACATTAGCCGAGACACATTAGCCAAGACACCTTAGCCAAGACACCTTAGCCAAGACACCTTAGCCAAGACACCTTAGCCAAGACACCTTAGCCAAGACACCTTAGCCAAGACACCTTAGCCGAGACACATTAGCCAAGACACCTTAGCCAAGACACCTTAGCCAAGACACCTTAGCCAAGACACATTAGCCAAGACACCTTAGCCAAGACACCTTAGCCAAGACACATTAGCCAAGACACCTTAGCCAAGACACCTTAGCCAAGACACATTAGCCAAGACACCTTAGCCAAGACACCTTAGCCAAGACACCTTAGCCAAGACACCTTAGCCAAGACACATAGCCAAGACACATTAGCCGAGACACATTAGCCAATACACATTAGCCAAGACACATTAGCCAAGACACCTTAGCCAAGACACATTAGCCAAGACACCTTAGCCGAGACACATTAGCCAAGACACCTTAGCCAAGACACCTTAGCCAAGACACCTTAGCCAAGACACCTTAGCCAAAACACATTAGCCAAGACACCTTAGCCGAGACACATTAGCCAAGACACCTTAGCCAAGACACCTTAGCCAAGACACATTAGCCAAGACACCTTAGCCGAGACACCTTAGCCAAGACACTTTAGCCAAGACACCTTAGCCAAGACACTTTAGCCAAGACACATTAGCCAAGACACCTTAGCCAAGACACCTTAGCCAAGACACATTAGCCAAGACACCTTAGCCGAGACATATTAGCCAAGACACCTTAGCCAAGACACATTAGCCGAGACACATTAGCCAAGACACATTAGCCGAGACACATTAGCCAAGACACCTTAGCCAAGACACATAAGCCAAGACACCTTAACCGAGACACATTAGCCAAGACACCTTAGCCAAGACACCTTAGCCAAGACACCTTAGCCAAGACACCTTAGCCAAGACACATTAGCCAAGACACCTTAGCCGAGACACATTAGCCAAGACACCTTAGCCAAGACACATTAGCCAAGACACCTTAGCCGAGACACCTTAGCCAAGACACATTAGCCAAGACACCTTAGCCAAGACACATTAGCCAAGACACCTTAGCCAAGACACCTTAGCCAAGACACATTAGCCGAGACACCTTAGCCAAGACACCTTAGCCAAGACACCTTAGCCAAGACACATTAGCCAAGACACCTTAGCCAAGACACCTTAGCCAAGACACATTAGCCGAGACACCTTAGCCAAGACACCTTAGCCGAGACACATTAGCCAAGACACCTTAGCCGAGACACATTAGCCAAGACACATAAGCCAAGACACCTTAGCCAAGACACCTTAGCCAAGACACATTAGCCAAGACACCTTAGCCAAGACACATTAGCCAAGACACGTTAGCCAAGACACATTAGCCAAGACACCTTAGCCGAGACACCGTAGCCGAGACACCTTAGCCAAGACACCTTAGCCAAGACACATTAGCCAAGACACTTTAGCCTAGACACATTAGCCAAGACACATTAGCCAAGACACCTTAGCCGAGACACATTAGCCAAGACACCTTAGCCAAGACACATTAGCCAAGACACATTAGCCAAGACACCTTAGCCAAGACACCTTAGCCACAACACATTAGCCAAGACACCTTAGCCGAGACACATTAGCCAAGACACCTTAGCCAAGACACCTTAGCCAAGACACATTAGCCAAGACACCTTAGCCAAGACACCTTAGCCAAGACACATTAGCCAAGACACCTTAGCCAAGACACCTTAGCCAAGACACCTTAGCCAAGACACATTAGCCAAGACACATTAGCCAAGACACATTAGCCAAGACACCTTAGCCGCGACACATTAGCCAAGACACATTAGCCGAGACACATTAGCCAAGACACCTTAGCCAAGGCACCTTAGCCAAGACACCTTAGCCAAGACACATTAGCCAAGACACCTTAGCAAAGACACTTTAGCCGAGACACATTAGCCTAGACACCTTAGCCAAGGCACCTTAGCCAAGACACCTTAGCCATGACACCTTAGCCAAGACACCTTAGCCAAGACACATTAGCCAAGACACCTTAGCCAAGACACATTAGCCAAGACACATTATCCGAGACACATTAGCCAAGACACCTTAGCCAAGACACCTTAGCCAAGACACCTTAGCCAAGACACCTTAGCCAAGACACCTTAGCCAAGACACCTTAGCCGAGACACATTAGCCAAGACACCTTAGCCAAGACACCTTAGCCAAGACACCTTAGCCAAGACACATTAGCCAAGACACCTTAGCCAAGACACCTTAGCCAAGACACCTTAGCCAAGACACATTAGCCAAGACACATTATCCAAGACACCTTAGCCAAGACACCTTAGCCGCGACACATTAGCCAAGACACCTTAGCCGAGACACATTAGCCAAGACACCTTAGCCAAGACACCTTAGCCAAGACACCTTAGCCAAGACACATTAGCCAAGACACCTTAGCCAAGACACCTTAGCCACGACACATTAGCCAAGACACCTTAGCCAAGACACCTTAGCCAAGACACCTTAGCCAAGACACCTTAGCCAAGACACCTTAGCCAAGACACATTAGCCAAGACACATTAGCCAAGACACCTTAGCCGAGACACATTAGCCAATACACATTAGCCGAGACACATTAGCCAAGACACCTTAGCCAAGACACATTAGCCAAGACACCTTAGCCGAGACACATTAGCCAAGACACCTTAGCCAAGACACCTTAGCCAAGACACCTTAGCCAAGACACCTTAGCCAAGACACATTAGCCAAGACACCTTAGCCGAGACACATTAGCCAAGACACCTTAGCCAAGACACCTTAGCCAAGACACATTAGCCAAGACACCTTAGCCGAGACACCTTAGCCAAGACACTTTAGCCAAGACACCTTAGCCAAGACACTTTAGCCAAGACACATTAGCCAAGACACCTTAGCCAAGACACCTTAGCCAAGACACATTAGCCAAGACACCTTAGCCGAGACACATTAGCCAAGACACCTTAGCCAAGACACATTAGCCAAGACACATTAGCCGAGACACATTAGCCAAGACACATTAGCCGAGACACATTAGCCAAGACACCTTAGCCAAGACACATAAGCCAAGACACCTTAACCGAGACACATTAGCCAAGACACCTTAGCCAAGACACCTTAGCCAAGACACCTTAGCCAAGACACCTTAGCCAAGACACATTAGCCAAGACACCTTAGCCGAGACACATTAGCCAAGACACCTTAGCCAAGACACATTAGCCAAGACACCTTAGCCGAGACACCTTAGCCAAGACACTTTAGCCAAGACACCTTAGCCAAGACACATTAGCCAAGACACATTAGCCAAGACACCTTAGCCAAGACACCTTAGCCAAGACACATTAGCCGAGACACCTTAGCCGAGACACATTAGCCAAGACACATAAGAAAAGACACCTTAGCCAAGACACCTTAGCCAAGACACATTAGCCAAGACACCTTAGCCAAGACACATTAGCCAAGACACATTAGCCAAGACACATTAGCCAAGACACCTTAGCCGAGACACCGTAGCCGAGACACCTTAGCCAAGACACCTTAGCCAAGACACATTAGCCAAGACACTTTAGCCGAGACACATTAGCCAAGACACATTAGCCAAGACACCTTAGCCGAGACACATTAGCCAAGACACCTTAGCCAAGACACATTAGCCAAGACACATTAGCCAAGACACCTTAGCCAAGACACCTTAGCCACAACACATTAGCCAAGACACCTTAGCCGAGACACATTAGCCAAGACACATAAGCCAAGACACCTTAGCCAAGACACATTAGCCAAGACACCTTAGCCAAGACACCTTAGCCAAGACACCTTAGCCAAGACACCTTAGCCAAGACACCTTAGCCAAGACACCTTAGCCAAGACACCTTAGCCAAGACACATTAGCCAAGACACATTAGCCAAGACACATTAGCCAAGACACCTTAGCCGCGACACATTAGCCAAGACACATTAGCCGAGACACATTAGCCAAGACACCTTAGCCAAGGCACCTTAGCCAAGACACCTTAGCCAAGACACATTAGCCAAGACACCTTAGCAAAGACACTTTAGCCGAGACACATTAGCCTAGACACCTTAGCCAAGGCACCTTAGCCAAGACACCTTAGCCAAGACACCTTAGCCAAGACACCTTAGCCAAGACACATTAGCCAAGACACATTAGCCGAGACACATTAGCCAAGACACATTAGCCAAGACACATTAGCCAAGACACCTTAGCCGAGACACATTAGCCAAGACACCTTAGCCAAGACACCTTAGCCAAGACACCTTAGCCAAGACACATTAGCCAAGACACCTTAGCCAAGACACCTTAGCCGAGACACCTTAGCCGAGAAACATAAGCCAAGACACCTTAGCCAAGACACATTAGCCAAGACACATTAGCCAAGACACCTTAGCCAAGACACCTTAGCCGCGACACATTAGCCAAGACACCTTAGCCGAGACACATAAGCCAAGACACCTTAGCCAAGACACCTTAGCCAGGACACCTAAGCCAAGACACATTAGCCAAGACACCTTAGCCAAGACACCTTAGCCAAGACACATTAGCCAAGACACCTTAGCCAAGACACCTTAGCCAAGACACCTTAGCCAAGACACCTTAGCCAAGACACATTAGCCAAGACACATTAGCCGAGACACATTAGCCAATACACATTAGTCGAGACACATTAGCCAAGACACATTAGCCAAGACACTTTAGCCAAGACACCTTAGCCAAGACACTTTAGCCAAGACACATTAGCCAAGACACCTTAGCCAAGACACCTTAGCCAAGACACATTAGCCAAGACACCTTAGCCGAGACACATTAGCCAAGACACATTAGCCAAGACACCTTAGCCAAAACACCTTAGCCAAGACACATTAGCCAAGACACCTTAGCCAAGACACATTAGCCAAGACACCTAAGCCAAGACACCTTAGCCAAGACACCTTAGCCAAGACACCTTAGCCAAGACACCTTAGCCGAGACACATTAGCCAAGACACCTTAGCCAAGACACATTAGCCAAGACACCTTAGCCAAGACACCTTAGCCGAGACACCTTAGCCAAGGCACATTAGCCAAGACACATTAGCCAAGACACCTTAGCCGAGACACATTAGCCAAGACACCTTAGCCAAGACACCTTAGCCAAGACACCTTAGCCAAGACACATTAGCCAAGACACCTTAGCCAAGACACCTTAGCCAAGACACCTTAACCAAGACACCTTAGCCAAGACACCTTAGCCAAGACACATTAGCCAAGACACCTTAGCCAAGACACCTTAGCCAAGACACCTTAGCCAAGACACATTAGCCAAGACACATTAGCCAAGACACCTTAGCCAAGACACCTAAGCCAAGACACCTTAGCCAAGACACCTTAGCCAAGACACCTTAGCCAAGACACATTAGCCAAGACACCTTAGCCAGGACACCTTAGCCAAGACACCTTAGCCAAGACACCTTAGCCAAGACACATTAGCCAAGAAACCTTAGCCAAGACACTTTAGCCGAGACACATAAGCCAAGACACCTTAGCCAAGGCACCTTAGCCAAGACACCTTAGCCAAGACACCTTAGCCAAGACACCTTAGCCAAGACACATTAGCCAAGACACCTTAGCCGAGACACATTAGCCAAGACACCTTAGCCAAGACACATAAGCCAAGACACCTTAGCCAAGACACATTAGCCAAGACACATTAGCCAAGACACCTTAGCCAAGACACCTTAGCCAAGACACCTTAGCCATGACACCTTAGCCAAGACACCTTAGCCAAGACACATTAGCCAAGACACATTAGCCGAGACACATTAGCCAAGACACATTAGCCAAGACACATTAGCCAAGACACCTTAGTCAAGACACTTTAGCCGAGACACATAAGCCAAGACACCTTAGCCAAGACACATAGGCCAAGACACCTTAGCCAAGACACATTAGCCAAGACACATTACCCAAGACACCTTAGCCAAGACACCTTAGCCAAGACACCTTAGCCATGACACCTTAGCCAAGACACCTTAGCCAAGACACATTAGCCAAGACACCTTAGCCAAGACACCTTAGCCAAGACACATTAGCCAAGACACCTTAGCCGAGACACATTAGCCAAGACACCTTAGCCAAGACACATTAGCCAAGACACATTAGCCAAGACACCTTAGCCAAGACACCTTAGCCAAGACACCTTAGCCATGACACCTTAGCCAAGACACCTTAGCCAAGACACATTAGCCAAGACACATTAGCCGAGACACATTAGCCAAGACACATTAGCCAAGACACATTAGCCAAGACACCTTAGTCAAGACACTTTAGCCGAGACACATTAGCCAAGACACCTTAGCCAAGACACATAGGCCAAGACACCTTAGCCAAGACACATTAGCCAAGACACATTACCCAAGACACCTTAGCCAAGACACCTTAGCCAAGACACCTTAGCCATGACACCTTAGCCAAGACACCTTAGCCAAGACACATTAGCCAAGACACCTTAGCCAAGACACCTTAGCCGAGACACATTAGCCAAGACACCTTAGCCAAGACACATAAGCCAAGACACCTTAGCCAAGACACATTAGCCAAGACACATTAGCCAAGACACCTTAGCCAAGACACCTTAGCCAAGACACCTTAGCCATGACACCTTAGCCAAGACACCTTAGCCAAGACACATTAGCCAAGACACATTAGCCGAGACACATTAGCCAGGACACATTAGCCAAGACACATTAGCCAAGACACCTTAGTCACGACACTTTAGCCGAGACACATTAGCCAAGACACCTTAGCCAAGACACATAGGCCAAGACACCTTAGCCAAGACACATTAGCCAAGACACATTACCCAAGACACCTTAGCCAAGACACCTTAGCCAAGACACCTTAGCCATGACACCTTAGCCAAGACACCTTAGCCAAGACACATTAGCCAAGACACCTTAGCCAAGACACATTAGCCAAGACACCTTAGCCAAGACACATTAGCCAAGACACATTAGCCAAGACACCTTAGCCAAGACACCTTAGCCGAGACACATTAGCCAAGACACATTAGCCAAGACACCTTAGCCGAGACACATTAGCCAAGACACCTTAGCCAAGACACATTAGCCAAGACACATTAGCCAAGACACCTTAGCCAAGACACCTTAGCCAAGACACATTAGCCAAGACACCTTAGCCGAGACACATTAGCCAAGACACCTTAGCCAAGACACATTAGCCAAGACACATTAGCCAAGACACCTTAGCCAAGACACCTTAGCCAAGACACTTTAGCCAAGACACCTTAGCCAAGACACATTAGCCAAGACACATTAGCCGAGACACATTAGCCAAGACACCTTAGCCAAGACACCTTAGCCAAGACTCATTAGCCAAGACACCTTAGCCAAGACACCTTAGCCAAGACACATTAGCCAAGACACTTTAGCCGAGACACATTAGCCAAGACACCTTAGCCAAGACACCTTAGCCAAGACACCTTAGCCAAGACACCTTAGCCAAGACACATTAGCCAAGACACATTAGCCGAGACACATTAGCCAAGACACATTAGCCAAGACACCTTAGCCAAGACACATTAGCCAAGACACCTTAGTCAAGACACTTTAGCTGAGACACATTAGCCAAGACACCTTAGCCAAGACACCTTAGCCAAGACACCTTAGCCAAGACACCTTAGCCAAGACACATTAGCCAAGACACATTAGCCGAGACACATTAGCCAAGACACCTTAGCCGAGACACCTTAGCCAAGACACATTAGCCAAGACACCTTAGCCAAGACACATTAGCCAAGACACCTTAGCCAAGACACTTTAGCCAAGACACCTTAGCCAAGACACCTTAGCCAAGACACCTTAGCCAAGACACATTAGCCAAGACACATTAGCCGAGACACATTAGCCAAGACACATTAGCCGAGACACATTAGCCAAGACACCTTAGCCAAGACACATAGGCCAAGACACATTAGCCAAGACACCTTAGCCAAGACACCTTAGCCAAGACACCTTAGCCAAGACACCTTAGCCAAGACACATTAGCCAAGACACATTAGCCGAGACACATTAGCCAAGACACCTTAGCCGAGACACGTTAGCCAAGACACCTTAGCCAAGACACCTTAGCCAAGACACATTAGCCAAGACACCTTAGCCAAGACACTTTAGCCGAGACACATTAGCCAAGACACCTTAGCCAAGACACTTTAGCCAAGACACCTTAGCCAAGACACCTTAGCCAAGACACCTTAGCCAAGACACATTAGCCAAGACACATTAGCCGAGACACATTAGCCAAGACACATTAGCCGAGACACATTAGCCAAGACACCTTAGCCAAGACACATAGGCCAAGACACCTTAGCCAAGACACATTAGCCAAGACACATTACCCAAGACACCTTAGCCAAGACACCTTAGCCAAGACACCTTAGCCATGACACCTTAGCCAAGACACCTTAGCCAAGACACATTAGCCAAGACACCTTAGCCGAGACACATTAGCGAAGACACCTTAGCCAAGACACCTTAGCCAAGACACATTAGCCAAGACACCTTAGCCAAGACACATTAGCCAAGACACATTACCCAAGACACCTTAGCCAAGACACCTTAGCCAAGACACCTTAGCCAAGACACCTTAGCCAAGACACATTAGCCAAGACACATTAGCCGAGACACATTAGCCTAGACACCTTAGCCAAGACACCTTAGCCAAGACACCTTAGCCAAGACACATAGGCCAAGACACCTTAGCCAAGACACCTTAGCCAAGACACCTTAGCCAAGACACCTTAGCCAAGACACCTTAGCCAAGACACATTAGCCAAGACACATTAGCCGAGACACATTAGCCAAGACACCTTAGCCGAGACACATTAGCCGAGACACGTTAGCCAAGACACCTTAGCCAAGACACTTTAGCCGAGACACCTTAGCCAAGACACATTAGCCAAGACACATTAGCCAAGACACATTAGCCAAGACACCTTAGTCAAGACACTTTAGCCGAGACACATTAGCCAAGACACCTTAGCCAAGACACCTTAGCCAAGACACCTTAGCCAAGACACCTTAGCCAAGACACATTAGCCAAGACTTATTAGCCGAGACACATTAGCCAAGACACCTTAGCCGAGACACCTTAGCCAAGACACATTAGCCAAGACACCTTAGCCAAGACACTTTAGCCGAGACACCTTAGCCAAGACACCTTAGCCAAGACACTTTAGCCAAGACACCTTAGCCAAGACACCTTAGCCAAGACACCTTAGCCAAGACACATTAGCCAAGACACATTAGCCGAGACACATTAGCCAAGACACATTAGCCGAGACACATTAGCCAAGACACCTTAGCCAAGACACATAGGCCAAGACACATTAGCCAAGACACCTTAGCCAAGACACCTTAGCCAAGACACCTTAGCCAAGACACCTTAGCCAAGACACATTAGCCAAGACACATTAGCCGAGACACATTAGCCAAGACACCTTAGCCGAGACACATTAGCCAAGACACCTTAGCCAAGACACCTTAGCCAAGACACATTAGCCAAGACACCTTAGCCAAGACACTTTAGCCGAGACACATTAGCCAAGACACCTTAGCCAAGACACTTTAGCCAAGACACCTTAGCCAAGACACCTTAGCCAAGACACCTTAGCCAAGACACATTAGCCAAGACACCTTAGCCAAGACACCTTAGCCAAGACACCTTAGCCGAGACATTAGCCAAGACACATTAGCCAAGACACCTTAGCCAAGACACCTTAGCCAAGACACCTTAGCCATGACACCTTAGCCAAGACACCTTAGCCAAGACACATTAGCCAAGACACCTTAGCCGAGACACATTAGCGAAGACACCTTAGCCAAGACACCTTAGCCAAGACACATTAGCCAAGACACCTTAGCCAAGACACATTAGCCAAGACACATTACCCAAGACACCTTAGCCAAGACACCTTAGCCAAGACACCTTAGCCAAGACACCTTAGCCAAGACACATTAGCCAAGACACATTAGCCGAGACACATTAGCCAAGACACATTAGCCGAGACACATTAGCCAAGACACCTTAGCCAAGACACATAGGCCAAGACACCTTAGCCAAGACACCTTAGCCAAGACACCTTAGCCAAGACACCTTAGCCAAGACACCTTAGCCAAGACACATTAGCCAAGACACATTAGCCGAGACACATTAGCCAAGACACCTTAGCCGAGACACATTAGCCAAGACACCTTAGCCAAGACACCTTAGCCAAGACACCTTAGCCAAGACACCTTAGCCAAGACACATTAGCCAAGACACCTTAGCCGAGACACCTTAGCCAAGACACTTTAGCCAAGACACCTTAGCCAAGACACTTTAGCCAAGACACATTAGCCAAGACACCTTAGCCAAGACACCTTAGCCAAGACACATTAGCCAAGACACCTTAGCCAAGACACATAGGCCAAGACACCTTAGCCAAGACACATTAGCCAAGACACATTACCCAAGACACCTTAGCCAAGACACCTTAGCCAAGACACCTTAGCCATGACACCTTAGCCAAGACACCTTAGCCAAGACACATTAGCCAAGACACCTTAGCCGAGACACATTAGCGAAGACACCTTAGCCAAGACACCTTAGCCAAGACACATTAGCCAAGACACATTAGCCAAGACACCTTAGCCAAGACACATTAGCCAAGACACATTAGCCGAGACACCTTAGCCAAGACACATTAGCCAAGACACATTACCCAAGACACCTTAGCCAAGACACCTTAGCCAAGACACCTTAGCCAAGACACCTTAGCCAAGACACATTAGCCAAGACACATTAGCCGAGACACATTAGCCTAGACACCTTAGCCAAGACACCTTAGCCAAGACACCTTAGCCAAGACACATAGGCCAAAACACCTTAGCCAAGACACCTTAGCCGAGACACATTAGCCAAGACACATTAGCCGAGACACATTAGCCAAGACACCTTAGCCAAGACACATAGGCCAAGACACCTTAGCCAACACACATTAGCCAAGACACATTACCCAAGACACCTTAGCCGAGACACCTTAGCCAAGACACCTTAGCCAAGACACATTAGCCAAGACACCTTAGCCAAGACACATAGGCCAAGACACCTTAGCCAAGACACATTAGCCAAGACACATTACCCAAGACACCTTAGCCAAGACACCTTAGCCAAGACACCTTAGCCATGACACCTTAGCCAAGACACCTTAGCCAAGACACATTAGCCAAGACACCTTAGCCGAGACACATTAGCGAAGACACCTTAGCCAAGACACCTTAGCCAAGACACCTTAGCCAAGACACCTTAGCCATGACACCTTAGCCAAGACACCTTAGCCAAGACACATTAGCCAAGACACCTTAGCCAAGACACATTAGCCAAGACACATTACCCAAGACACCTTAGCCAAGACACCTTAGCCAAGACACCTTAGCCAAGACACATTAGCCAAGACACATTAGCCAAGACACATTAGCCGAGACACATTAGCCTAGACACCTTAGCCAAGACACCTTAGCCAAGACACCTTAGCCAAGACACATAGGCCAAAACACCTTAGCCAAGACACCTTAGCCGAGACACATTAGCCAAGACACATTAGCCGAGACACATTAGCCAAGACACCTTAGCCAAGACACATAGGCCAAGACACCTTAGCCAACACACATTAGCCAAGACACATTACCCAAGACACCTTAGCCAAGACACCTTAGCCAAGACACCTTAGCCATGACACCTTAGCCAAGACACCTTAGCCAAGACACATTAGCCAAGACACCTTAGCCAAGACACATTAGCCAAGACACATTACCCAAGACACCTTAGCCAAGACACCTTAGCCAAGACACATTAGCCAAGACACCTTAGCCAAGACACATTAGCCAAGACACATTAGCCGAGACACATTAGCCAAGACACATTAGCCGAGACACATTAGCCAAGACACCTTAGCCAAGACACATAGGCCAAGACACCTTAGCCAAGACACCTTAGCCAAGACACCTTAGCCAAGACACCTTAGCCAAGACACCTTAGCCAAGACACATTAGCCAAGACACATTAGCCGAGACACATTAGCCAAGACACCTTAGCCGAGACACATTAGCCGAGACACATTAGCCAAGACACCTTAGCCAAGACACTTTAGCCGAGACACCTTAGCCAAGACACATTAGCCAAGACACATTACCCAAGACACCTTAGCCAAGACACCTTAGCCAAGACACCTTAGCCAAGACACATTAGCCAAGACACATTAGCCGAGACACATTAGCCAAGACACCTTAGCCGAGACACATTAGCCGAGACACATTAGCCAAGACACCTTAGCCAAGACACATTAGCCAAGACACCTTAGCCAAGACACATTAGCCAAGACACCTTAGCCAAGACACCTTAGCCAAGACACATTAGCCAAGACACATTAGCCGAGACACATTAGCCAAGACACCTTAGCCGAGACACATTAGCCAAGACACCTTAGCCAAGACACCTTAGCCAAGACACATTAGCCAAGACACCTTAGCCAAGACACTTTAGCCGAGACACATTAGCCAAGACACCTTAGCCAAGACACTTTAGCCAAGACACCTTAGCCAAGACACCTTAGCCAAGACACCTTAGCCAAGACACATTAGCCAAGACACATTAGCCGAGACACATTAGCCAAGACACATTAGCCGAGACACATTAGCCAAGACACCTTAGCCAAGACACATAGGCCAAGACACCTTAGCCAAGACACATTAGCCAAGACACATTACCCAAGACACCTTAGCCAAGACACCTTAGCCAAGACACCTTAGCCATGACACCTTAGCCAAGACACCTTAGCCAAGACACATTAGCCAAGACACCTTAGCCGAGACACATTAGCGAAGACACCTTAGCCAAGACACCTTAGCCAAGACACATTAGCCAAGACACCTTAGCCGAGACACTTTAGCCAAGACACCTTAGCCAAGACACCTTAGCCAAGACACATTAGCCAAGACACCTTAGCCGAGACACATTAGCCAAGACACCTTAGCCAAGACACCTTAGCCAAGACACATTAGCCAAGACACCTTAGCCAAGACACATTAGCCAAGACACATTAGCCAAGACACCTTAGCCGAGACACATTAGCCAAGACACCTTAGCCAAGACACCTTAGCCAAGACACCTTAGCCAAGACACATTAGCCAAGACACCTTAGCCAAGACACTTTAGCCGAGACACATTAGCCAAGACACCTTAGCCAAGACACCTTAGCCAAGACACCTTAGCCAAGACACCTTAGCCAAGACACCTTAGCCAAGACACATTAGCCAAGACACATTAGCCGAGACACATTAGCCAAGACACATTAGCCAAGACACATTAGCCAAGACACCTTAGCCAAGACACATTAGCCAAGACACCTTAGCCAAGACACTTTAGCCGAGACACATTAGCCTAGACACCTTAGCCAAGACACCTTAGCCAAGACACCTTAGCCAAGACACCTTAGCCAAGACACCTTAGCCAAGACACCTTAGCCAAGACACATTAGCCAAGACACCTTAGCCAAGACACCTTAGCCAAGACACATTAGCCAAGACACCTTAGCCAAGACACCTTAGCCAAGACACCTTAGCCGAGACACCGTAGCCGAGACACCTTAGCCAAGACACCTTAGCCAAGACACATTAGCCAAGACACCTTAGAAAAGACACATTAGCCAAGACACCTTAGCCAAGACACATTAGCCAAGACACATTAGCCAAGACACATTAGCCAAGACACCTTAGCCAAGACACCTTAGCCAAGACACATTAGCCAAGACACCTTAGCTAAGACACATTAGCCAGGACACCTTAGAAAAGACACATTAGCCAAGACAACTTAGCCAAGACACATTAGCCAAGACACATTAGCCAAGACACATTAGCCAAGACACCTTAGCCAAGACACCTTAGCCAAGACACATTAGCCAAGACACCTTAGCTAAGACACATTAGCCGAGACACATTAGCCAAGACACCTTAGCCAAGACACCTTAGCCAAGACACATTAGCCAAGACACCTTAGCCAAGACACCTTAGCCAAGACACATTAGCCAAGACACCTTAGCCGAGACACCGTAGCCGAGACACCTTAGCCAAGACACATTAGCCAAGACACCTTAGAAAAGACACATTAGCCAAGACACCTTAGCCAAGACACATTAGCCAAGACACATTAGCCAAGACACATTAGCCAAGACACCTTAGCCAAGACACCTTAGCCAAGACACATTAGCCAAGACACCTTAGCTAAGACACATTAGCCGAGACACATTAGCCAAGACACCTTAGCCAAGACACCTTAGCCAAGACACATTAGCCAAGACGCCTTAGCCGAGACACCTTAGCCAAGACACATTAGCCAAGACACCTTAGCCGAGACACATTAGCCAAGACACCTTAGCCAAGACACCTTAGCCAAGACACATTAGCCAAGACACCTTAGCCAAGACACCTTAGCCAAGACACCTTAGCCAAGACACCTTAGCCGAGACACATTAGCCAAGACACCTTAGCCAAGACTCCTTAGCCAAGACACCTTAGCCGAGACACATTAGCCGAGACACATTAGCCAAGACACCTTAGCCAAGACACATTAGCCAAGACACCTTAGCCAAGACACCTTAGCCAAGACACCTTAGCCAAGACACCTTAGCCAAGACACATTAGCCAAGACACATTAGCCGAGACACATTAGCCAAGACACATTAGCCAAGACTCCTTTGCCAAGACACATAAGCCAAGACACCTTAGCCAAGACACATTAGCCAAGACACATTAGCCAAGACACCTTAGCCAAGACACCTTAGCCAAGAAACCTTAGCCATGACACCTTAGCCAAGACACCTTAGCCAAGACACATTAGCCAAGACACATTAGCCAAGACACCTTAGCCAAGACACATTAGCCAAGACACCTTAGCCGAGACACATTAGCCGAGACACATTAGCCAAGACACCTTAGCCAAGACACATAAGCCAAGACACCTTAGCCGAGACACATTAGCCAAGACACCTTAGCCAAGACACCTTAGCCAAGACACATTAGCCAAGACACATTAGCCAAGACACCTTAGCCAAGACACCTTAGCGAAAGACACCTTAGCCGAGACACCTAAGCCAAGACACATTAGCCAAGACACATTAGCCAAGACACCTTAGCCAAGACACCTTAGCCAAGACACAATAGCCAAGACACCTTAGCCGAGACACATTAGCCAAGACACCTTAGCCAAGACACATTAGCCAAGACACCTTAGCCAAGACACATTAGCCAAGACACCTTAGCCAAGACACCTTAGCCGAGACACATTAGCCAAGACACCTTAGCCAAGACACCTTAGCCAAGACACATTAGCCAAGACACCTTAGCCGAGACACCTTAGCCAAGACACCTTAGCCAAGACACCTTAGCCAAGACACATTAGCCAAGACACCTTAGCCAAGACACCTTAGCCAAGACACCTTAGCCAAGACACATTAGCCAAGACACCTTAGCCAAGACACATTAGCCAAGACACCTTAGCCGAGACACATTAGCCAAGACACATTAGCCAAGACACCTTAGCCAAGACACCTTAGCCAAGACACATTAGCCGAGACACATTAGCCAAGACACCTTAGCCAAGACACCTTAGCCAAGACACATTAGCCAAGACACCTTAGCCGAGACACCGTAGCCGAGACACCTTAGCCAAGACACCTTAGCCAAGACACCTTAGCCAAGACACTTTAGCCGAGACACATTAGCCAAGACACCTTAGCCAAGACACCTTAGCCAAGACACCTTAGCCAAGGCACCTTAGCCAAGACACCTTAGCCAAGACACCTTAGCCAAGACACCTTAGCCAAGACACCTTAGCCAAGACACCTTAGCCAAGACACATTAGCCAAGACACCTTAGCCAAGACACATTAGCCAAGACACCTTAGCCAAGACACCTTAGCCAAGACACATTAGCCAAGACACCTTAGCCAAGACACCTTAGCCAAAACACCTTAGCCAAGACACATTAGCCAAGACACCTTAGCCAAGACACCTTAGCCAAGACACCTTAGCCAAGACACCTCAGCCAAGACACCTTAGCCGAGACACATTAGCCAAGACACCTTAGCCAAGACACCTTAGCCAAGACACCTTAGCCAAGACACCTTAGCCAAGACACATTAGCCAAGACACCTTAGCCAAGACACCTTAGCCAAGACACCTTAGCCGAGACACATTAGCCAAGACACCTTAGCCAAGACACCTTAGCCAAGACACATTAGCCAAGACACCTTAGCCAAGACACCTTAGCCAAGACACCTTAGCCAAGACACCTTAGCCAAGACACATTAGCCAAGACACCTTAGCCAAGACACCTTAGCCAAGACACATTAGCCAAGACACCTTAGCCAAGACACATTAGCCAAGACACCTTAGCCAAGACACCTTAGCCAAGACACCTTAGCCAAGACACATTAGCCAAGACACCTTAGCCAAGACACCTTAGCCAAGACACCTTAGCCAAGACACGACACATCAGCCAAGACACATTAGCCAAGACACATTAGCCAAGACACCTTTGCCATTACACTTAAGCCAAGACACCTTAGCCAAGACACATTAGCCAAGACACATTAGCCAAGACACCTTAGCCAAGACACCTTAGCCAAGACACCTTAGCCATGACACCTCAGCCAAGACACCTTAGCCAAGACACCTTAGCCAAGACACATTAGCCAAGACACCTTAGCCAAGACACATTAGCCAAGACACCTTAGCCAAGACACCTTAGCCAAGACACATTAGCCAAGACACCTGAGAAAAGACACCTTAGCCAAGACACATTAGCCAAGACACCTTAGCCAAGACACCTTAGCCAAGACACCTTAGCCAAGACACTTTAGCCAAGACACCTTAGCCAAGACACCTTAGCCAAGACACCTTAGCCAAGACACTTTAGCCAAGACACCTTAGCCAAGACACCTTAGCCAAGACACATTAGCCAAGACACCTTAGCCGAGACACCTAAGCCAAGACACCTTAGCCAAGACACCTTAGCCAAGACACCTTAGCCAAGACACCTTAGCCAAGACACCTTAGCCAAGACACATTAGCCAAGACACCTGAGAAAAGACACCTTAGCCAAGACACATTCGCCAAGACACCTTAGCCAAGACACCTTAGCCAAGACACATTAGCCAAGACACCTTAGCCGAGACACATTATCCAAGACACCTTAGCCAAGACACCTTAGCCAAGACACCTTAGCCAAGACACCTTAGCCGAGACACATTAGCCAAGACACCTTAGCCGAGACACCTTAGCCAAGACACCTTAGCCATGACACCTTAGCCAAGACACCTTAGCCAAAACACATTAGCCAAGACACCTTAGCCAAGACACATTAGCCAAGACACCTTAGCCAAGACACCTTAGCTAAGACACCTTAGCCAAGACACCTTAGCCAAGACACATTAGCCAAGACACCTTAGCCGAGACACATTAGCCGAGACACATTAGCCAAGACACCTTAGCCAAGACACATAAGCCAAGACACCTTAGCCGAGACACATTAGCCAAGACACCTTAGCCAAGACACCTTAGCCAAGACACATTAGCCAAGACACATTAGCCAAGACACCTTAGCCAAGACACCTTAGCGAAAGACACCTTAGCCGAGACACCTAAGCCAAGACACATTAGCCAAGACACATTAGCCAAGACACCTTAGCCAAGACACCTTAGCCAAGACACATTAGCCAAGACACCTTAGCCGAGACACATTAGCCAAGACACCTTAGCCAAGACACATTAGCCAAGACACCTTAGCCAAGACACCTTAGCCAAGACACCTTAGCCAAGACACCTTAGCCGAGACACATTAGCCAAGACACCTTAGCCAAGACACCTTAGCCAAGACACATTAGCCAAGACACCTTAGCCGAGACACCTTAGCCAAGACACCTTAGCCAAGACACCTTAGCCAAGACACCTTAGCCAAGACACATTAGCCAAGACACCTTAGCCAAGACACCTTAGCCAAGACACATTAGCCAAGACACCTTAGCCGAGACACATTAGCCAAGACACATTAGCCAAGACACCTTAGCCAAGACACCTTAGCCAAGACACATTAGCCAAGACACATTAGCCAAGACACCTTAGCCAAGACACCTTAGCCAAGACACATTAGCCAAGACACCTTAGCCGAGACACCGTAGCCGAGACACCTTAGCCAAGACACCTTAGCCAAGACACCTTAGCCAAGACACTTTAGCCGAGACACATTAGCCAAGACACCTTAGCCAAGACACCTTAGCCAAGACACCTTAGCCAAGACACCTTAGCCAAGACACCTTAGCCAAGACACCTTAGCCAAGACACCTTAGCCAAGACACATTAGCCGAGACACATTAGCCAAGACACCTTAGCCAAGACACATTAGCCAAGACACCTTAGCCAAGACACCTTAGCCAAGACACCTTAGCCAAGACACCTTAGCCAAGACACCTTAGCCAAGACACCTTAGCCAAGACACCTTAGCCAAGACACCTTAGCCAAGACACATTAGCCAAGACACATTAGCCAAGACACCTTAGCCGAGACACATTAGCCAAGACACCTTAGCCAAGACACATTAGCCAAGACACATTAGCCAAGACACCTTAGCCAAGACACCTTAGCCAAGACACCTTAGCCAAGACACCCTAGCCGAGACACATTAGCCAAGACACCTTAGCCAAGACACCTTAGCCAAGACACATTAGCCAAGACACCTTAGCCAAGACACCTTAGCCAAGACACCTTAGCCAAGACACCTTAGCCGAGACACATTAGCCAAGACACCTTAGCCAAGACACCTTAGCCAAGACACCTTAGCCAAGACACATTAGCCAAGACACCTTAGCCAAGACACCTTAGCCAAGACACATTAGCCAAGACACCTTAGCCAAGACACATTAGCCAAGACACCTTAGCCAAGACACCTTAGCCAAGACACCTTAGCCAAGACACATTAGCCAAGACACCTTAGCCAAGACACCTTAGCCAAGACACCTTAGCCAAGACACCTTAGCCAAGACACGACACATCAGCCAAGACACATTAGCCAAGACACATTAGCCAAGACACCTTTGCCAAGACACTTAAGCCAAGACACCTTAGCCAAGACACATTAGCCAAGACACATTAGCCAAGACACCTTAGCCAAGACACCTTAGCCAAGACACCTTAGCCATGACACCTCAGCCAAGACACCTTAGCCAAGACACCTTAGCCAAGACACATTAGCCAAGACACCTTAGCCAAGACACATTAGCCAAGACACATTAGCCAAGACACCTTAGCCAAGACACCTTAGCCAAGACACCTTAGCCAAGACACCTTAGCCAAGACACCTTAGCCAAGACACATTAGCCAAGACACCTGAGAAAAGACACCTTAGCCAAGACACATTAGCCAAGACACCTTAGCCAAGACACCTTAGCCAAGACACATTAGCCAAGACACCTTAGCCGAGACACATTATCCAAGACACCTTAGCCAAGACACCTTAGCCAAGACACCTTAGCCAAGACACCTTAGCCAAGACACATTAGCCAAGACACCTTAGCCGAGACACCTTAGCCAAGACACCTTAGCCATGACACCTTAGCCAAGACACCTTAGCCAAAACACATTAGCCAAGACACCTTAGCCAAGACACATTAGCCAAGACACCTTAGCCGAGACACATTAGCCAAGACACCTTAGCCAAGACACCTTAGCCAAGACACCTTAGCCAAGACACATTAGCCAAGACACCTTAGCCAAGACACATTAGCCAAGACACCTTAGCCAAGACACATTAGCCAAAACACCTTAGCCGAGACACATTAGCCAAGACACCTTAGCCAAGACACCTTAGCCAAGACACCTTAGCCAAGACACTTTAGCAAAGACACCTTAGCCAAGACACCTTAGCCAAGACACATTAGCCAAGACACCTTAGCCGAGACACCTAAGCCAAGACACCTTAGCCGAGACACATTAGCCAAGACACCTTAGCCAAGACACATTAGCCAAGACACCTTAGCCAAGAAACATTAGCCAAGACACCTTAGCCGAGACACATTAGCCAAGACACCTTAGCCGAGACACCTTAGCCAAGACACCTTAGCCAAGACACCTTAGCCAAGACACATTAGCCAAGACACCTTAGCCAAGACACCTTAGCCAACACACATAAGCCAAGACACCTTATCCAAGACACCTTAGCCAAGACACATTAGCCAAGACACCTTAGCCGAGACACATTAGCCAAGACACCTTAGCCAAGACACCTTAGCCAAGACACCTTAGCCAAGACACATTAGCCAAGACACCTTAGCCAAGACACCTTAGCCAAGACACCTTAGCCAAGACACATTAGCCAAGACACATTAGCCAAGACACCTTTGCCAAGACACATAAGCCAAGACACCTTAGCCAAGACACATTAGCCAAGACACATTAGCCAAGACACCTTTGCCAAGACACCTTAGCCAAGACACCTTAGCCATGACACCTTAGCCAAGACACCTTAGCCAAGACACATTAGCCAAGACACATTAGCCAAGACACCTTAGCCAAGACACATTAGCCAAGACACCTTAGCCAAGACACCTTAGCCAAGACACCTTAGCCAAGACACCTTAGCCAAGACACCTTATCCAAGACACCTTAGCCAAGACACATTAGCCAAGACACCTTAGCCGAGACACCTTAGCCAAGACACCTTAGCCAAGACACCTTAGCCGAGACACATTATCCAAGACACCTTAGCCAAGACACCTTAGCCAAGACACATTAGCCAAGACACCTTAGCCAAGACACCTTAGCCAAGACACCTTAGCCAAGACACGACACATCAGCCAAGACACATTAGCCAAGACACATTAGCCAAGACACCTTTGCCAAGACACTTAAGCCAAGACACCTTAGCCAAGACACATTAGCCAAGACACATTAGCCAAGACACCTTAGCAAAGACACCTTAGCCAAGACACCTTAGCCATGACACCTTAGCCAAGACACCTTAGCCAAGACACCTTAGCCAAGACACCTTAGCCAAGACACATTAGCCAAGACACATTCGCCAAGACACCTTAGCCAAGACACATTAGCCAAGACACCTTAGCCAAGACACCTTAGCCAAGACACCTTAGCCAAGACACATTAGCCAAGACACCTTATCCAAGACACCTTAGCCAAGACACATTAGCCAAGACACCTTAGCCGAGACACCTTAGCCATGACACCTTAGCCAAGACACCTTAGCCAAGACACCTTAGCCAAGACACCTTAGCCAAGACACCTTAGCCAAGACACATTAGCCAAGACACATTAGCCAAGACACCTTAGCCAAGACACCTTAGCCAAGACACCTTAGCCAAGACACCTTAGCCAAGACACGACACATCAGCCAAGACACATTAGCCAAGACACCTTTGCCAAGACACCTTAGCCAAGACACCTTAGCCAAGACACCTTAGCCAAGACACCTTAGCCAAGACACATTAGCCAAGACACCTTAGCCAAGACACCTTAGCCATGACACCTCAGCCAAGACACCTTAGCCAAGACACCTTAGCCAAGACACATTAGCCAAGACACCTTAGCCAAGACACATTAGCCAAGACACATTAGCCAAGACACCTTAGCCAAGACACCTTAGCCAAGACACCTTAGCCAAGACACCTTAGCCAAGACACCTTAGCCAAGACACATTAGCCAAGACACCTTAGCCAAGACACCTTAGCCAAGACACATTAGCCAAGACACCTTAGCCAAGACACCTTAGCCAAGACACATTAGCCAAGACACCTTAGCCGAGACACATTATCCAAGACACCTTAGCCAAGACACCTTAGCTAAGACACCTTAGCCAAGACACCTTAGCCAAGACACATTAGCCAAGACACCTTAGCCGAGACACCTTAGCCAAGACACCTTAGCCATGACACCTTAGCCAAGACACCTTAGCCAAAACACATTAGCCAAGACACCTTAGCCAAGACACATTAGCCAAGACACCTTAGCCGAGACACATTAGCCAAGACACCTTAGCCAAGACACCTTAGCCAAGACACATTAGCCAAGACACCTTAGCCGAGACACCTAAGCCAAGACACCTTAGCCGAGACACATTAGCCAAGGCACCTTAGCCAAGACACATTAGCCAAGACACCTTAGCCAAGAAACATTAGCCAAGACACCTTAGCCGAGACACATTAGCCAAGACACCTTAGCCGAGACACCTTAGCCAAGACACCTTAGCCAAGACACCTTAGCCAAGACACATTAGCCAAGACACCTTAGCCAAGACACCTTAGCCAACACACATAAGCCAAGACACCTTATCCAAGACACCTTAGCCAAGACACATTAGCCAAGACACCTTAGCCGAGACACATTAGCCAAGACACCTTAGCCAAGACACCTTAGCCAAGACACCTTAGCCAAGACACATTAGCCAAGACACCTTAGCCAAGACACCTTAGCCAAGACACCTTAGCCAAGACACATTAGCCAAGACACATTAGCCAAGACACCTTTGCCAAGACACATAAGCCAAGACACCTTAGCCAAGACACATTAGCCAAGACACATTAGCCAAGACACCTTAGCCAAGACACCTTAGCCAAGACACCTTAGCCATGACACCTTAGCCAAGACACCTTAGCCAAGACACATTAGCCAAGACACATTAGCCAAGACACCTTAGCCAAGACACATTAGCCAAGACACCTTAGCCAAGACACCTTAGCCAAGACACCTTAGCCAAGACACCTTAGCCAAGACACCTTATCCAAGACACCTTATCCAAGACACATTAGCCAAGACACCTTAGCCGAGACACCTTAGCCAAGACACCTTAGCCAAGACACCTTAGCCAAGACACCTTAGCCAAGACACATTAGCCAAGACACCTTAGCCAAGACACATTAGCCAAGACACCTTAGCCAAGACACCTTAGCCAAGACACCTTAGCCAAGACACCTTAGCCAAGACACGACACATCAGCCAAGACACATTAGCCAAGACACATTAGCCAAGACACCTTTGCCAAGACACTTAAGCCAAGACACCTTAGCCAAGACACATTAGCCAAGACACATTAGCCAAGACACCTTAGCCAAGACACCTTAGCCAAGACACCTTAGCCATGACACCTCAGCCAAGACACCTTAGCCATGACACCTTAGCCAAGACACCTTAGCCAAGACACATTAGCCAAGACACATTAGCCAAGACACCTTAGCCAAGACACATTAGAAAAGACACCTTAGCCAAGACACCTTAGCCAAGACACCTTAGCCAAGACACATTAGCCAAGACACCTTATCCAAGACACCTTAGCCAAGACACATTAGCCAAGACACCTTAGCCGAGACACCTTAGCCAAGACACCTTAGCCAAGACACCTTAGCCAAGACACCTTAGCCAAGACACCTTAGCCAAGACACATTAGCCAAGACACCTTAGCCAAGACACCTTAGCCAAGACACCTTAGCCAAGACACCTTAGCCAAGACACGACACATCAGCCAAGACACATTAGCCAAGACACATTAGCCAAGACACCTTTGCCAAGACACTTAAGCCAAGACACCTTAGCCAAGACACCTAAGCCAAGACACTTTAGCCGAGACACATTAGCCAAGACACCTTAGCCAAGACACCTTAGCCATGACACCTCAGCCAAGACACCTTAGCCAAGACACCTTAGCCAAGACACATTAGCCAAGACACCTTAGCCAAGACACATTAGCCAAGACACATTAGCCAAGACACCTTAGCCAAGACACCTTAGCCAAGACACCTTAGCCAAGACACCTTAGCCAAGACACATTAGCCAAGACACCTTAGAAAAGACACCTTAGCCAAGACACATTAGCCAAGACACCTTATCCAAGACACCTTAGCCAAGACACATAAGCCAAGACACCTTAGCCGAGACACATTATCCAAGACACCTTAGCCAAGACACTTTAGCCAAGACACCTTAGCCAAGACACCTTAGCCAAGACACATTAGCCAAGACACCTTAGCCGAGACACCTTAGCCAAGACACCTTAGCCATGACACCTTAGCCAAGACACCTTAGCCAAAACACATTAGCCAAGACACCATAGAAAAGACACATTAGCCAAGACACCTTAGCCAAGACACCTTAGCCAAGACACATTAGCCAAGACACCTTAGCCGAGACACATTAGCCAAGACACCTTAGCCAAGACACCTTAGCCAAGACACCTTAGCCAAGACACATTAGCCAAGACACCTTAGCCAAGACACATTAGCCAAGACACCTTAGCCAAGACACCTTAGCCAAGACACATTAGCCAAGACACCTTAGCCGAGACACATTAGCCAAGACACCTTAGCCAAGACACATTAGCCAAGACACCTTAGCCAAGACACCTTAGCCAAGACACATTAGCCAAGACACCTTAGCCGAGACACATTAGCCAAGACACCTTAGCCAAGACACCTTAGCCAAGACACCTTAGCCAAGACACATTAGCCAAGACACCTTAGCCAAGACACATTAGCCAAGACACCTTAGCCAAGACACATTAGCCAAGACACCTTAGCCGAGACACATTAGCCAAGACACCTTAGCCAAGACACCTTAGCCAAGACACCTTAGCCAAGACACATTAGCCAAGACACCTTAGCCAAGACACCTTAGCCAAGACACATTAGCCAAGACACCTTAGCCGAGACACCTAAGCCAAGACACCTTAGCCGAGACACATTAGCCAAGACACCTTAGCCAAGACACATTAGCCAAGACACCTTAGCCAAGAAACATTAGCCAAGACACCTTAGCCGAGACACATTAGCCAAGACACCTTAGCCGAGACACCTTAGCCAAGACACCTTAGCCAAGACACTTCAGCCAAGACACCTTAGCCAAGACACATTAGCCAAGACACCTTAGCCAAGACACTTTAGCCGAGACACATTAGCCAAGACACCTTAGCCAAGACACCTTAGCCAAGACACCTTAGCCAAGACACCTTAGCCAACACACATTAGCCAAGACACATTAGCCAAGACACCTTTGCCAAGACACCTTAGCCAAGACACCTTAGCCAAGACACCTTAGCCAAGACACATTAGCCAAGACACCTTAGCCAAGACACCTTAGCCAACACACATAAGCCAAGACACCTTATCCAAGACACCTTAGCCAAGACACTTAAGCCAAGACACCTTAGCCAAGACACATTAGCCAAGACACCTTAGCCAAGACACTTTAGCCGAGACACATTAGCCAAGACACCTTAGCCAAGACACCTTAGCCAAGACACCTTAGCCAAGACACCTTAGCCAACACACATTAGCCAAGACACATTAGCCAAGACACCTTTGCCAAGACACATAAGCCAAGACACCTTAGCCAAGACACATTAGCCAAGACACATTAGCCAAGACACCTTAGCCAAGACACCTTAGCCAAGACACCTTAGCCATGACACCTTAGCCAAGACACCTTAGCCAAGACACATTAGCCAAGACACATTAGCCAAGACACCTTAGCCAAGACACATTAGCCAAGACACCTTAGCCGAGACACATTAGCCAAGACACCTTAGCCAAGACACCTTAGCCAGGACACATTAGCCAAGACACCTTAGCCGAGACACATTAGCCAAGACACCTTAGCCAAGACACATTAGCCAAGACACATTAGCCAAAACACCTTAGCCAAGACACATTAGCCAAGACACATTAGCCAAGACACCTTAGCCAAGACACCTTAGCCAAGACACATTAGCCGAGACACATTAGCCAAGACACATTAGCCAAGACACCTTTGCCAAGACACATTAGCCAAGACACCTTAGCCGAGACACATTAGCCAAGACACCTTAGCCAAGACACCTTAGCCAAGACACCTTAGCCAAGACACATTAGCCGAGACACATTAGCCAAGACACCTTAGCCAAGACACATTAGCCAAGACACCTTAGCCAGGACACATTAGCCAAGACACCTTAGCCGAGACACCTTAGCCAAGACACATTAGCCAAGACACCTTAGCCAAGACACCTTAGCCAAGACACCTTAGCCAAGACACATTAGCCAAGACACCTTAGCCAAGACACCTTAGCCAAGACACATTAGCCAAGACACCTTAGCCAAGACACATTAGCCAAGACACCTTAGCCAAGACACCTTAGCCAAGACACATTAGCCAAGACACCTTAGCCGAGACACATTAGCCAAGACACATTAGCCAAGACACCTTAGCCAAGACACCTTAGCCAAGACACATTAGCCAAGACACCTTAGCCAAGACACCTTAGCCAAGACACCTTAGCCAAGACACATTAGCCAAGACACATTAGCCAAAACACCTTAGCCAAGACACCTTAGCCAAGACACATTAGCCAAGACACATTAGCCAAGACACCTTAGCCAAGACACCTTAGCCAAGACACATTAGCCAAGACACCTTAGCCAAGACACCTTAGCCAAGACACCTTAGCCAAGACACATTAGCCAAGACACATTAGCCAAGACACCTTTGCCAAGACACATAAGCCAAGACACCTTAGCCAAGACACATTAGCCAAGACACATTAGCCAAGACACCTTAGCCAAGACACCTTAGCCAAGACACCTTAGCCATGACACCTTAGCCAAGACACCTTAGCCAAGACACATTAGCCAAGACACATTAGCCAAGACACCTTAGCCAAGACACATTAGCCAAGACACCTTAGCCAAGACACCTTAGCCAAGACACCTTAGCCAAGACACCTTAGCCAAGACACCTTATCCAAGACACCTTATCCAAGACACATTAGCCAAGACACCTTAGCCGAGACACCTTAGCCAAGACACCTTAGCCAAGACACCTTAGCCAAGACACCTTAGCCAAGACACATTAGCCAAGACACCTTAGCCAAGACACATTAGCCAAGACACCTTAGCCAAGACACCTTAGCCAAGACACCTTAGCCAAGACACCTTAGCCAAGACACGACACATCAGCCAAGACACATTAGCCAAGACACATTAGCCAAGACACCTTTGCCAAGACACTTAAGCCAAGACACCTTAGCCAAGACACATTAGCCAAGACACATTAGCCAAGACACCTTAGCCAAGACACCTTAGCCAAGACACCTTAGCCATGACACCTCAGCCAAGACACCTTAGCCATGACACCTTAGCCAAGACACCTTAGCCAAGACACATTAGCCAAGACACATTAGCCAAGACACCTTAGCCAAGACACATTAGAAAAGACACCTTAGCCAAGACACCTTAGCCAAGACACCTTAGCCAAGACACATTAGCCAAGACACCTTATCCAAGACACCTTAGCCAAGACACATTAGCCAAGACACCTTAGCCGAGACACCTTAGCCAAGACACCTTAGCCAAGACACCTTAGCCAAGACACCTTAGCCAAGACACCTTAGCCAAGACACATTAGCCAAGACACCTTAGCCAAGACACCTTAGCCAAGACACCTTAGCCAAGACACCTTAGCCAAGACACGACACATCAGCCAAGACACATTAGCCAAGACACATTAGCCAAGACACCTTTGCCAAGACACTTAAGCCAAGACACCTTAGCCAAGACACCTAAGCCAAGACACTTTAGCCGAGACACATTAGCCAAGACACCTTAGCCAAGACACCTTAGCCATGACACCTCAGCCAAGACACCTTAGCCAAGACACCTTAGCCAAGACACATTAGCCAAGACACCTTAGCCAAGACACATTAGCCAAGACACATTAGCCAAGACACCTTAGCCAAGACACCTTAGCCAAGACACCTTAGCCAAGACACCTTAGCCAAGACACATTAGCCAAGACACCTTAGAAAAGACACCTTAGCCAAGACACATTAGCCAAGACACCTTATCCAAGACACCTTAGCCAAGACACATAAGCCAAGACACCTTAGCCGAGACACATTATCCAAGACACCTTAGCCAAGACACTTTAGCCAAGACACCTTAGCCAAGACACCTTAGCCAAGACACATTAGCCAAGACACCTTAGCCGAGACACCTTAGCCAAGACACCTTAGCCATGACACCTTAGCCAAGACACCTTAGCCAAAACACATTAGCCAAGACACCTTAGAAAAGACACATTAGCCAAGACACCTTAGCCAAGACACCTTAGCCAAGACACATTAGCCAAGACACCTTAGCCGAGACACATTAGCCAAGACACCTTAGCCAAGACACCTTAGCCAAGACACCTTAGCCAAGACACATTAGCCAAGACACCTTAGCCAAGACACATTAGCCAAGACACCTTAGCCAAGACACCTTAGCCAAGACACATTAGCCAAGACACCTTAGCCGAGACACATTAGCCAAGACACCTTAGCCAAGACACATTAGCCAAGACACCTTAGCCAAGACACCTTAGCCAAGACACATTAGCCAAGACACCTTAGCCGAGACACATTAGCCAAGACACCTTAGCCAAGACACCTTAGCCAAGACACCTTAGCCAAGACACATTAGCCAAGACACCTTAGCCAAGACACATTAGCCAAGACACCTTAGCCAAGACACATTAGCCAAGACACCTTAGCCGAGACACATTAGCCAAGACACCTTAGCCAAGACACCTTAGCCAAGACACCTTAGCCAAGACACATTAGCCAAGACACCTTAGCCAAGACACCTTAGCCAAGACACATTAGCCAAGACACCTTAGCCGAGACACCTAAGCCAAGACACCTTAGCCGAGACACATTAGCCAAGACACCTTAGCCAAGACACATTAGCCAAGACACCTTAGCCAAGAAACATTAGCCAAGACACCTTAGCCGAGACACATTAGCCAAGACACCTTAGCCGAGACACCTTAGCCAAGACACCTTAGCCAAGACACTTCAGCCAAGACACCTTAGCCAAGACACATTAGCCAAGACACCTTAGCCAAGACACTTTAGCCGAGACACATTAGCCAAGACACCTTAGCCAAGACACCTTAGCCAAGACACCTTAGCCAAGACACCTTAGCCAACACACATTAGCCAAGACACATTAGCCAAGACACCTTTGCCAAGACACATAAGCCAAGACACCTTAGCCAAGACACATTAGCCAAGACACATTAGCCAAGACACCTTAGCCAAGACACCTTAGCCAAGACACCTTAGCCATGACACCTTAGCCAAGACACCTTAGCCAAGACACATTAGCCAAGACACATTAGCCAAGACACCTTAGCCAAGACACATTAGCCAAGACACCTTAGCCGAGACACATTAGCCAAGACACCTTAGCCAAGACACCTTAGCCAGGACACATTAGCCAAGACACCTTAGCCGAGACACATTAGCCAAGACACCTTAGCCAAGACACATTAGCCAAGACACATTAGCCAAAACACCTTAGCCAAGACACATTAGCCAAGACACATTAGCCAAGACACCTTAGCCAAGACACCTTAGCCAAGACACATTAGCCGAGACACATTAGCCAAGACACATTAGCCAAGACACCTTTGCCAAGACACATTAGCCAAGACACCTTAGCCGAGACACATTAGCCAAGACACCTTAGCCAAGACACCTTAGCCAAGACACCTTAGCCAAGACACATTAGCCGAGACACATTAGCCAAGACACCTTAGCCAAGACACATTAGCCAAGACACCTTAGCCAGGACACATTAGCCAAGACACCTTAGCCGAGACACCTTAGCCAAGACACATTAGCCAAGACACCTTAGCCAAGACACCTTAGCCAAGACACCTTAGCCAAGACACATTAGCCAAGACACCTTAGCCAAGACACCTTAGCCAAGACACATTAGCCAAGACACCTTAGCCAAGACACATTAGCCAAGACACCTTAGCCAAGACACCTTAGCCAAGACACATTAGCCAAGACACCTTAGCCGAGACACATTAGCCAAGACACATTAGCCAAGACACCTTAGCCAAGACACCTTAGCCAAGACACATTAGCCAAGACACCTTAGCCAAGACACCTTAGCCAAGACACCTTAGCCAAGACACATTAGCCAAGACACATTAGCCAAAACACCTTAGCCAAGACACCTTAGCCAAGACACATTAGCCAAGACACCTTAGCCAAGACACCTTAGCCAAGACACATTAGCCAAGACACCTTAGCCAAGACACCTTAGCCAAGACACCTTAGCCAAGACACATTAGCCAAGACACCTTAGCCAAGACACCTTAGCCAAGACACCTTAGCCAAGACACCTTAGCCAAGACACCTTAGCCAAGACATATTAGCCAAGACACATTAGCCGAGACACATTAGCCAAGACACATTAGCCAAGACACCTTTGCCAAGACACATAAGCCAAGACACCTTAGCCAGGACACATTAGCCAAGACACATTAGCCAAGACACCTTAGCCAAGACACATTAGCCAAGACACCTTAGCCAAGACACCTTAGCCAAGACACATTAGCCAAGACACCTTAGCCGAGACTCATTAGCCAAGACACCTTAGCCAAGACACCTTAGCCAAGACACCTTAGCCAAGACACATTAGCCAAGACACCTTACCCAAGACACCTTAGCCAAGACACCTTAGCCAAGACACCTTAGCCAAGATACCTTAGCCAAGACACATTAGCCAAGACACATTAGCCGAGACACATTAGCCGAGACACATTAGCCAAGACACCTTAGCCAAGACACCTTAGCCGAGACACCTTAGCCAAGACACATTAGCCAAGACACCTTAGCCAAGACACCTTAGCCAAGACACATTAGCCAAGACACCTTAGCCAAGACACATTAGCCAAGACACCTTAGCCAAGACACCTTAGCCAAGACACATTAGCCAAGACACCTTAGCCAAAACACATTAGCCAAGACACATTAGCCAAGACACCTTAGCCAAGACACCTTAGCCAAGACACATTAGCCAAGACACCTTAGCCAAGACACCTTAGCCAAGACACATAAGCCAAGACACATTAGCCAAGACACCTTAGCCAAGACACCTTATCCAAGACACCTTAGCCAAGACACCTTAGCCAAGACACCTTAGCCAAGACACATTAGCAAAGACACCTTAGCCAAGACACCTTAGCCAAGACACATTAGCCAAGACACCTTAGCCAAGACACCTTAGCCAAGACACCTTAGCCAAGACACATTAGCAAAGACACCTTAGCCAAGACACCTTAGCCAAGACACATTAGCCAAGACACCTTAGCCAAGACACCTTAGCCAAGACACATTAGCCAAGACACCTTAGCCGAGACACATTAGCCAAGACACCTTAGCCAAGACACCTTAGCCAAGACACCTTAGCCAAGACACCATAGCCAAGACACATTAGCCAAGACACATTAGCCGAGACACCTTAGCCAAGACACCTTAGCTATGACACCTTAGCCAAGACACCTTAGCCAAGACACATTAGCCAAGACACCTTAGCCAAGACACATTAGCCAAGACACCTTAGCCGAGACACATTAGCCAAGACACCTTAGCCAAGACACCTTAGCCAAGACACCTTAGCCAAGACACATTAGCCAAGACACCTTAGCCAAGACACCTTAGCCAAGACACCTTAGCCAAGACACATTAGCCAAGACACCTTAGCCGAGACACATTAGCCAAGCCACCTTAGCCAAGACACCTTAGCCAAGACACCTTAGCCAAGGCACATTAGCCAAGACACCTTAGCCAAGACACCTTAGCCAAGACACATTAGCCAAGACACCTTAGCCGAGACACCTTAGCCAAGACACCTTAGCCGAGACACATTAGCCAAGACACCTTAGCCAAGACACATTAGCCAAGACACCTTAGCCAAGACACATTAGCCAAGACACCTTAGCCGAGACACATTAGCCAAGACACATTAGCCGAGACATCTTAGCCAAGACACATTAGCCAAGACACCTTAGCCAAGACACATTAGCCAAGACACCTTAGCCAAGACACATTAGCCAAGACACCTTAGCCAAGACACATTAGCCAAGACACCTTAGCCGAGACACATTAGCCAAGACACCTTAGCCAAGACACCTTAGCCAAGACACCTTAGCCAAGACACATTAGCCAAGACACCTTAGCCAAGACACCTTAGCCAAGACACATTAGCCAAGACACCTTAGCCGAGACACCTAAGCCAAGACACCTTAGCCGAGACACATTAGCCAAGACACCTTAGCCAAGACACATTAGCCAAGACACCTTAGCCAAGAAACATTAGCCAAGACACCTTAGCCGAGACACATTAGCCAAGACACCTTAGCCGAGACACCTTAGCCAAGACACCTTAGCCAAAACACCTTAGCCAAGACACCTTAGCCAAGACACCTTAGCCAAGACACCTTAGCCAAGACACATTAGCCAAGACACCTTAGCCAAGACACCTTAGCCAAGACACCTTAGCCAAGACACCTTAGCCAAGACACGACACATCAGCCAAGACACATTAGCCAAGACACCTTTGCCAAGACACTTAAGCCAAGACACCTTAGCCAAGACACATTAGCCAAGACACATTAGCCAAGACACCTTAGCCAAGACACCTTAGCCAAGACACCTTAGCCATGACACCTCAGCCAAGACACCTTAGCCATGACACCTTAGCCAAGACACCTTAGCCAAGACACATTAGCCAAGACACATTAGCCAAGACACCTTAGCCAAGACACATTAGAAAAGACACCTTAGCCAAGACACCTTAGCCAAGACACCTTAGCCAAGACACATTAGCCAAGACACCTTATCCAAGACACCTTAGCCAAGACACATTAGCCAAGACACCTTAGCCAAGACACCTTAGCCATGACACCTCAGCCAAGACACCTTAGCCAAGACACCTTAGCCAAGACACATTAGCCAAGACACCTTAGCCAAGACACATTAGCCAAGACACATTAGCCAAGACACCTTAGCCGAGACACCTTAGCCAAGACACCTTAGCCAAGACACCTTAGCCAAGACACCTTAGCCAAGACACATTAGCCAAGACACCTTAGAAAAGACACCTTAGCCAAGACACATTAGCCAAGACACCTTAGCCAAGACACCTTAGCCAAGACACATTAGCCAAGACACCTTAGCCGAGACACATTATCCAAGACACCTTAGCCAAGACACCTTAGCCAAGACACCTTAGCCAAGACACCTTAGCCAAGACACATTAGCCAAGACACCTTAGCCGAGACACCTTAGCCAAGACACCTTAGCCATGACACCTTAGCCAAGACACCTTAGCCAAAACACATTAGCCAAGACACCTTAGCCAAGACACATTAGACAAGACACCTTAGCCGAGACACATTAGCCAAGACACCTTAGCCAAGACACCTTAGCCAAGACACATTAGCCAAGACACCTTAGCCGAGACACCTAAGCCAAGACACCTTAGCCGAGACACATTAGCCAAGGCACCTTAGCCAAGACACATTAGCAAAGACACCTTAGCCAAGAAACATTAGCCAAGACACCTTAGCCGAGACACATTAGCCAAGACACCTTAGCCAAGACACCTTAGCCAAGACACCTTAGCCATGACACCTTAGCCAAGACACCTTAGCCAAGACACATTAGCCAAGACACATTAGCCAAGACACCTTAGCCAAGACACATTAGCCAAGACACCTTATCCAAGACACCTTAGCCAAGACACATTAGCCAAGACACCTTAGCCGAGACACCTTAGCCATGACACCTTAGCCAAGACACCTTAGCCAAGACACCTTAGCCAAGACACCTTAGCCAAGACACCTTAGCCAAGACACCTTAGCCAAGACACATTAGCCAAGACACCTTAGCCAAGACACCTTAGCCAAGACACCTTAGCCAAGACACGACACATCAGCCAAGACACATTAGCCAAGACACCTTAGCCAAGACACCTTAGCCAAGACACCTTAGCCAAGACACCTTAGCCAAGACACATTAGCCAAGACACCTTAGCCAAGACACCTTAGCCATGACACCTCAGCCAAGACACCTTAGCCAAGACACCTTAGCCAAGACACATTAGCCAAGACACCTTAGCCAAGACACATTAGCCAAGACACATTAGCCAAGACACCTTAGCCAAGACACCTTAGCCAAGACACCTTAGCCAAGACACCTTAGCCAAGACACCTTAGCCAAGACACATTAGCCAAGACACCTTAGAAAAGACACCTTATCCAAGACACATTAGCCAAGACACCTTAGCCAAGACACCTTAGCCAAGACACATTAGCCAAGACACCTTAGCCGAGACACATTATCCAAGACACCTTAGCCAAGACACCTTAGCCAAGACACCTTAGCCAAGACACCTTAGCCAAGACACATTAGCCAAGACACCTTAGCCGAGACACCTTAGCCAAGACACCTTAGCCATGACACCTTAGCCAAGACACCTTAGCCAAAACACATTAGCCAAGACACCTTAGCCAAGACACATTAGCCAAGACACCTTAGCCGAGACACATTAGCCAAGACACCTTAGCCAAGACACCTTAGCCAAGACACATTAGCCAAGACACCTTAGCCGAGACACCTAAGCCAAGACACCTTAGCCGAGACACATTAGCCAAGGCACCTTAGCCAAGACACATTAGCCAAGACACCTTAGCCAAGAAACATTAGCCAAGACACCTTAGCCGAGACACATTAGCCAAGACACCTTAGCCGAGACACCTTAGCCAAGACACCTTAGCCAAGACACCTTAGCCAAGACACATTAGCCAAGACACCTTAGCCAACACACATAAGCCAAGACACCTTATCCAAGACACCTTAGCCAAGACACATTAGCCAAGACACCTTAGCCGAGACACATTAGCCAAGACACCTTAGCCAAGACACCTTAGCCAAGACACCTTAGCCAAGACACATTAGCCAAGACACCTTAGCCAAGACACCTTAGCCAAGACACCTTAGCCAAGACACATTAGCCAAGACACATTAGCCAAGACACCTTTGCCAAGACACATAAGCCAAGACACCTTAGCCAAGACACATTAGCCAAGACACATTAGCCAAGACACCTTAGCCAAGACACCTTAGCCAAGACACCTTAGCCATGACACCTTAGCCAAGACACCTTAGCCAAGACACCTTAGCCAAGACACCTTATCCAAGACACCTTATCCAAGACACATTAGCCAAGACACCTTAGCCGAGACACCTTAGCCAAGACACCTTAGCCAAGACACATTAGCCAAGACACCTTAGCCAAGACACCTTAGCCAAGACACCTTAGCCAAGACACATTAGCCAAGACACCTTAGCCAAGACACCTTAGCCAAGACACCTTAGCCAAGACACCTTAGCCAAGACACGACACATCAGCCAAGACACATTAGCCAAGACACATTAGCCAAGACACCTTTGCCAAGACACATTAGCCAAGACACCTTAGCCAAGACACATTAGCCAAGACACATTAGCCAAGACACCTTAGCCAAGACACCTTAGCCAAGACACCTTAGCCATGACACCTCAGCCAAGACACCTTAGCCATGACACCTTAGCCAAGACACCTTAGCCAAGACACATTAGCCAAGACACATTAGCCAAGACACCTTAGCCAAGACACATTAGAAAAGACACCTTAGCCAAGACACCTTAGCCAAGACACCTTAGCCAAGACACCTTAGCCAAGACACATTAGCCAAGACACCTTATCCAAGACACCTTAGCCAAGACACATTAGCCAAGACACCTTAGCCGAGACACCTTAGCCAAGACACCTTAGCCAAGACACCTTAGCCAAGACACCTTAGCCAAGACACCTTAGCCAAGACACATTAGCCAAGACACCTTAGCCAAGACACCTTAGCCAAGACACCTTAGCCAAGACACCTTAGCCAAGACACCTTAGCCAAGACACCTTAGCCAAGACACGACACATCAGCCAAGACACATTAGCCAAGACACATTAGCCAAGACACCTTTGCCAAGACACTTAAGCCAAGACACCTTAGCCAAGACACCTAAGCCAAGACACTTTAGCCGAGACACATTAGCCAAGACACCTTAGCCAAGACACCTTAGCCATGACACCTCAGCCAAGACACCTTAGCCAAGACACCTTAGCCAAGACACATTAGCCAAGACACCTTAGCCAAGACACATTAGCCAAGACACATTAGCCAAGACACCTTAGCCAAGACACCTTAGCCAAGACACCTTAGCCAAGACACCTTAGCCAAGACACCTTAGCCAAGACACATTAGCCAAGACACCTTAGAAAAGACACCTTAGCCAAGACACATTAGCCAAGACACCTTAGCCAAGACACCTTAGCCAAGACACATAAGCCAAGACACCTTAGCCGAGACACATTATCCAAGACACCTTAGCCAAGACACTTTAGCCAAGACACCTTAGCCAAGACACCTTAGCCAAGACACATTAGCCAAGACACCTTAGCCGAGACACCTTAGCCAAGACACCTTAGCCATGACACCTTAGCCAAGACACCTTAGCCAAAACACATTAGCCAAGACACCTTAGAAAAGACACATTAGCCAAGACACCTTAGCCAAGACACCTTAGCCAAGACACATTAGCCAAGACACCTTAGCCGAGACACATTAGCCAAGACACCTTAGCCAAGACACATTAGCCAAGACACCTTAGCCAAGACACATTAGCCAAGACACCTTAGCCAAGACACATTAGCCAAGACACCTTAGCCAAGACACCTTAGCCAAGACACATTAGCCAAGACACCTTAGCCGAGACACATTAGCCAAGACACCTTAGCCAAGACACATTAGCCAAGACACCTTAGCCAAGACACCTTAGCCAAGACACATTAGCCAAGACACCTTAGCCGAGACACATTAGCCAAGACACCTTAGCCAAGACACCTTAGCCAAGACACCTTAGCCAAGACACATTAGCCAAGACACCTTAGCCAAGACACATTAGCCAAGACACCTTAGCCAAGACACATTAGCCAAGACACCTTAGCCGAGACACATTAGCCAAGACACCTTAGCCAAGACACCTTAGCCAAGACACATTAGCCAAGACACATTAGCCAAGACACCTTAGCCAAGACACCTTAGCCAAGACACATTAGCCAAGACACCTTAGCCGAGACACCTAAGCCAAGACACCTTAGCCGAGACACATTAGCCAAGACACCTTAGCCAAGACACATTAGCCAAGACACCTTAGCCAAGAAACATTAGCCAAGACACCTTAGCCGAGACACATTAGCCAAGACACCTTAGCCGAGACACCTTAGCCAAGACACCTTAGCCAAGACACTTAACCCAAGACACCTTAGCCAAGACACATTAGCCAAGACACCTTAGCCAAGACACTTTAGCCGAGACACATTAGCCAAGACACCTTAGCCAAGACACCTTAGCCAAGACACCTTAGCCAAGACACCTTAGCCAACACACATTAGCCAAGACACATTAGCCAAGACACCTTTGCCAAGACACCTTAGCCAAGACACCTTAGCCAAGACACCTTAGCCAAGACACATTAGCCAAGACACCTTAGCCAAGACACCTTAGCCAACGCACATAAGCCAAGACACCTTATCCAAGACACCTTAGCCAAGACACTTAAGCCAAGACACCTTAGCCAAGACACATTAGCCAAGACACCTTAGCCAAGACACTTTAGCCGAGACACATTAGCCAAGACACCTTAGCCAAGACACCTTAGCCAAGACACCTTAGCCAAGACACCTTAGCCAACACACATTAGCCAAGACACATTAGCCAAGACACCTTTGCCAAGACACATAAGCCAAGACACCTTAGCCAAGACACATTAGCCAAGACACATTAGCTAAGACACCTTAGCCAAGACACCTTAGCCAAGACACCTTAGCCATGACACCTTAGCCAAGACACCTTAGCCAAGACACATTAGCCAAGACACATTAGCCAAGACACCTTAGCCAAGACACATTAGCCAAGACACCTTAGCCGAGACACATTAGCCGAGACACCTTAGCCAAGACACCTTAGCCAAGACACATTAGCCAAGACACCTTAGCCGAGACACATTAGCCAAGACACCTTAGCCAAGACACCTTAGCCAAGACACATAAGCCAAGACACATTAGCCAAGACACCTTAGCCAAGACACCTTATCCAAGACACCTTAGCCAAGACACCTTAGCCAAGACACCTTAGCCAAGACACATTAGCAAAGACACCTTAGCCAAGACACCTTAGCCAAGACACATTAGCCAAGACACCTTAGCCAAGACACCTTAGCCAAGACACATTAGCCAAGACACCTTAGCCGAGACACATTAGCCAAGACACCTTAGCCAAGACACCTTAGCCAAGACACCTTAGCCAAGACACCTTAGCCAAGACACATTAGCCAAGACACATTAGCCGAGACACCTTAGTCAAGACACCTTAGCCATGACACCTTAGCCAAGACACCTTAGCCAAGACACATTAGCCAAGACACCTTAGCCAAGACACATTAGCCAAGACACCTTAGCCGAGACACATTAGCCAAGACACCTTAGCCAAGACACCTTAGCCAAGACACCTTAGCCAAGACACATTAGCCAAGACACCTTAGCCAATACACATTAGCCAAGACACCTTAGCCAAGACACATTAGCCAAGACACCTTAGCCGAGACACATTAGCCAAGACACATTAGCCAAGACACCTTAGCCAAGACACCTTAGCCAAGACACATTAGCCAAGACACCTTACCCAAGACACCTTAGCCAAGACACATTAGCCAAGACACCTTAGCCAAGATACCTTAGCCAAGACACATTAGCCAAGACACATTAGCCGAGACACATTAGCCGAGACACATTAGCCAAGACACCTTAGCCAAGACACCTTAGCCAAGACACCTTAGCCAAGACACATTAGCCAAGACACCTTAGCCAAGACACCTTAGCCAAGACACATTAGCCAAGACACCTTAGCCAAGACACATTAGCCAAGACACCTTAGCCAAGACACCTTAGCCAAGACACATTAGCCAAGACACCTTAGCCAAAACACATTAGCCAAGACACATTAGCCAAGACACCTTAGCCAAGACACCTTAGCCAAGACACATTAGCCAAGACACCTTAGCCAAGACACCTTAGCCAAGACACATAAGCCAAGACACATTAGCCAAGACACCTTAGCCAAGACACCTTAGCCAAGACACATTAGCCAAGACACCTTAGCCAAGACACCTTAGCCAAGACACATTAGCCAAGACACCTTAGCCAAGACACCTTAGCCAGGACACATTAGCCAAGACACCTTAGCCGAGACACCTTAGCCAAGACACCTTAGCCAAGACACCTTAGCCAAGACACCTTAGCCGAGACACATTAGCCAAGACACCTTAGCCGAGACACATTAGCCAAGACACCTTAGCCAAGACACCTTAGCCAGGACACATTAGCCAAGACACCTTAGCCGAGACACCTTAGCCAAGACACCTTAGCCAAGACACATTAGCCAAGACACATTAGCCAAAACACCTTAGCCAAGACACATTAGCCAAGACACATTAGCCAAGACACCTTAGCCAAGACACCTTAGCCAAGACACATTAGCCGAGACACATTAGCCAAGACACATTAGCCAAGACACCTTTGCCAAGACACATTAGCCAAGACACCTTAGCCGAGACACATTAGCCAAGACACCTTAGCCAAGACACCTTAGCCAAGACACCTTAGCCAAGACACATTAGCCGAGACACATTAGCCAAGACACCTTAGCCAAGACACATTAGCCAAGACACCTTAGCCAGGACACATTAGCCAAGACACCTTAGCCGAGACACCTTAGCCAAGACACATTAGCCAAGACACCTTAGCCAAGACACCTTAGCCAAGACACCTTAGCCAAGACACATTAGCCAAGACACCTTAGCCAAGACACCTTAGCCAAGACACATTAGCCAAGACACCTTAGCCAAGACACATTAGCCAAGACACCTTAGCCAAGACACCTTAGCCAAGACACATTAGCCAAGACACCTTAGCCGAGACACATTAGCCAAGACACATTAGCCAAGACACCTTAGCCAAGACACCTTAGCCAAGACACATTAGCCAAGACACCTTAGCCAAGACACCTTAGCCAAGACACCTTAGCCAAGACACATTAGCCAAGACACATTAGCCAAAACACCTTAGCCAAGACACCTTAGCCAAGACACATTAGCCAAGACACCTTAGCCAAGACACCTTAGCCAAGACACATTAGCCAAGACACCTTAGCCAAGACACCTTAGCCAAGACACCTTAGCCAAGACACCTTAGCCAAGACACCTTAGCCAAGACACATTAGCCAAGACACCTTAGCCAAGACACCTTAGCCAAGACACCTTAGCCAAGACACCTTAGCCAAGACATATTAGCCAAGACACATTAGCCGAGACACATTAGCCAAGACACATTAGCCAAGACACCTTTGCCAAGACACATAAGCCAAGACACCTTAGCCAGGACACATTAGCCAAGACACATTAGCCAAGACACCTTAGCCAAGACACATTAGCCAAGACACCTTAGCCAAGACACCTTAGCCAAGACACATTAGCCAAGACACCTTAGCCGAGACTCATTAGCCAAGACACCTTAGCCAAGACACCTTAGCCGAGACACCTTAGCCAAGACACATTAGCCAAGACACCTTACCCAAGACACCTTAGCCAAGACACCTTAGCCAAGACACCTTAGCCAAGATACCTTAGCCAAGACACATTAGCCAAGACACATTAGCCGAGACACATTAGCCGAGACACATTAGCCAAGACACCTTAGCCAAGACACCTTAGCCAAGACACCTTAGCCAAGACACATTAGCCAAGACACCTTAGCCAAGACACCTTAGCCAAGACACATTAGCCAAGACACCTTAGCCAAGACACATTAGCCAAGACACCTTAGCCAAGACACCTTAGCCAAGACACATTAGCCAAGACACCTTAGCCAAAACACATTAGCCAAGACACATTAGCCAAGACACCTTAGCCAAGACACCTTAGCCAAGACACCTTAGCCAAGACACATTAGCCAAGACACCTTAGCCAAGACACCTTAGCCAAGACACATAAGCCAAGACACATTAACCAAGACACCTTAGCCAAGACACCTTATCCAAGACACCTTAGCCAAGACACCTTAGCCAAGACACCTTAGCCAAGACACATTAGCAAAGACACCTTAGCCAAGACACCTTAGCCAAGACACATTAGCCAAGACACCTTAGCCAAGACACCTTAGCCAAGACACATTAGCCAAGACACCTTAGCCGAGACACATTAGCCAAGACACCTTAGCCAAGACACCTTAGCCAAGACACCTTAGCCAAGACACCATAGCCAAGACACATTAGCCAAGACACATTAGCCGAGACACCTTAGCCAAGACACCTTAGCTATGACACCTTAGCCAAGACACCTTAGCCAAGACACATTAGCCAAGACACCTTAGCCAAGACACATTAGCCAAGACACCTTAGCCGAGACACATTAGCCAAGACACCTTAGCCAAGACACCTTAGCCAAGACACCTTAGCCAAGACACATTAGCCAAGACACCTTAGCCAAGACACATTAGCCAAGACACCTTAGCCAAGACACATTAGCCAAGACACCTTAGCCGAGACACATTAGCCAAGCCACCTTAGCCAAGACACCTTAGCCAAGACACCTTAGCCAAGACACATTAGCCAAGACACCTTAGCCAAGACACCTTAGCCAAGACACATTAGCCAAGACACCTTAGCCGAGACACCTTAGCCAAGACACCTTAGCCGAGACACATTAGCCAAGACACCTTAGCCAAGACACATTAGCCAAGACACCTTAGCCAAGACACATTAGCCAAGACACCTTAGCCGAGACACATTAGCCAAGACACATTAGCCGAGACATCTTAGCCAAGACACATTAGCCAAGACACCTTAGCCGAGACACATTAGCCAAGACACCTTAGCCAAGACACCTTAGCCAAGGCACCTTAGCCAAGACACCTTAGCCAAGACACCTTAGCCAAGACACCTTAGCCAAGACACATTAGCCAAGACACCTTAGCCGAGACACCTTAGCCAAGACACCTTAGCCATGACACCTTAGCCAAGACACCTTAGCCAAGACACATTAGCCAAGACACCTTAGCCAAGACACATTAGCCAAGACACCTTAGCCGAGACACCTTAGCCAAGACACCTTAGCCGAGACACCTTAGCCAAGACACCTTAGCCATGACACCTTAGCCAAGACACCTTAGCCAAGACACATTAGCCAAGACACCTTAGCCAAGACACATTAGCCAAGACACCTTAGCCGAGACACATAAGCCAAGACACCTTAGCCAAGACACCTTAGCCAAGACACCTTAGCCAAGACACATTAGCCAAGACACCTTAGCCAAGACACCTTAGCCAAGACACATTAGCCAAGACACCTTAGCCGAGACACCTTAGCCAAGACACCTTAGCCAAGACACCTTAGCCAAGACACCTTAGCCAAGACACATTAGCCAAGACACCTTAGCCAAGACACATTAGCCAAGACACCTTAGCCGAGACACATTAGCCAAGACACCTTAGCCAAGACACATTAGCCAAGACACCTTAGCCAAGACACCTTAACCAAGACACATTAGCCAAGACACCTTAGCCGAGACACCTTAGCCAAGACACCTTAGCCAAGACACCTTAGCCAAGACACCTTAGCCGAGACACATTAGCCAAGACACCTTAGCCGGGACACATTAGCCAAGACACCTTAGCCAAGACACATTAGCCAAGACACCTTAGCCAAGACACATTAGCCAAGACACCTTAGCCGAGACACCTTAGCCAAGACACCTTAGCCAAGACACCTTAGCCAAGACACCTTAGCCAAGACACCTTAGCCGAGACACATTAGCCAAGACACCTTAGCCGAGACACATTAGCCAAGACACCTTAGCCAAGACACATTAGCCAAGACACCTTAGCCAAGACACATTAGCCAAGACACCTTAGCCGAGACACCTTAGCCAAGACACCTTAGCCAAGACACCTTAGCCAAGACACATTAGCCAAGACACATTAGCCAAGACACCTTAGCCGAGACACATTAGCCAAGACACCTTAGCCAAGACACATTAGCCAAGACACCTTAGCCAAGACACATTAGCCAAGACACCTTAGCCAAGACACCTTAGCCAAGACACCTTAGCCAAGACACCTTAGCCAAGACACATTAGCCAAGACACCTTAGCCAAGACACCTTAGCCAAGACACCTTAGCCAAGACACATTAACCAAGACACCTTAGCCAAGACACATTAGCCAAGACACAATAGCCAAGACACCTTAGCTGAGACACCTTAGCCAAGACACATTAGCCAAGACACCTTAGCCAAGACACCTTAGCCAAGACACCTTAGCCGAGACACATTAGCCAAGACACCTTAGCCAAGACACATTAGCCAAGACACCTTAGCCAAGACACATTAGCCAAGACACATTAGCCAAGACACCTTAGCCAAGACACATTAGCCAAGACACATTAGCCAAGACACAATAGCCAAGACACCTTAGCTGAGACACCTTAGCCAAGACACATTAGCCAAGACACATTATCCAAGACACATTAGCCAAGACACCTTAGCCGAGACACATTAGCCAAGACACCTTAGCCAAGACACATTAGCCAAGACACCTTAGCCAAGACACATTAGCCAAGACACCTTAGCCAAGACACATTAGCCAAGACACCTTAGCCAAGACACCTTAGCCAAGACACATTAGCCAAGACACCTTAGCCGAGACACCTTAGCCAAGACACCTTAGCCAAGACACCTTAGCCAAGACACCTTAGCCGAGACACATTAGCCAAGACACAATAGCCAAGACACCTTAGCTGAGACACCTTAGCCAAGACACATTAGCCAAGACACCTTAGCCAAGACACCTTAGCCAAGACACCTTAGCCAAGACACCTTAGCCAAGACACATTAGCCAAGACACATTAGCCGAGACACCTTAGCCAAGACACCTTTGCCATGACTCCTTAGCCAAGACACCTTAGCCAAGACACATTCGCCAAGACACATTAGCCAAGACACCTTAGCCGAGACACATAAGCCAAGACACCTTAGCCAAGACACCTTAGCCAAGACACCTTAGCCAAGACACATTAGCCAAGACACCTTAGCCAAGACACCTTAGCCAAGACACATTAGCCAAGACACCTTAGCCAAGACACCTTAGCCAAGACACATTAGCCAAGACACCTTAGCCAAGACACCTTAGCCAAGACACATTAGCCAAGACACATTAGCCAAGACACCTTAGCCAAGACACCTTAGCCAAGACACCTTAGCCAAGACACCTTAGCCAAGACACCTTAGCCAAGACACCTTAGCCAAGACACATTAGCCAAGACACCTTAGCCAAGACACCTTAGCCAAGACACCTTAGCCGAGACACATTAGCCAAGACACATTAGCCAAGACACCTTAGCCAAGACACCTTAGCCAAGACACCTTTGCCAAGACACATTAGCCAAGACACCTTAGCCAAGACACATTAGCCCAGACACCTTAGCCAAGACACATTAGCCAAGACACATTAGCCAAGACACCTTAGCCAAGACACTTTAGCCAAGACACATTAGCCAAGACACCTTAGCCAAGACACATTAGCCAAGACACCTTAGCCAAGACACCTTAGCCAAGACACCTTAGCCAAGACACCTTAGCCAAGACACCTTTGCCAAGACACATTAGCCAAGACACCTTAGCCAAGACACATAAGCCGAGACACCTTAGCCAAGACACATTAGCCAAGACACTTTAGCCAAGACACTTAAGCCAAGACACATTAGCTAAGACACTTTAGCCAAGACACATTAGCCGAGACACATTAGCCAAGACACCTTAGCCAAGACACATTAGCCAAGACACCTTAGCCAAGACACCTTAGCCAAGACACATTAGCCAAGACACCTTAGCCAAGACACCTTAGCCAAGACACCTTAGCCAAGACACATTAGCCAAGACACCTTAGCCAAGACACCTTAGCCAAGACACATTAGCCAAGACACCTTAGCAAAGACACATTAGCCAAGACACATTAGCCAAGACACATTAGCCAAGACACCTTAGCCGAGACACATTAGCCAAGACACATTAGCCAAGACACCTTAGGCAAGACACCTTAGCCAAGACACATTAGCCAAGACACATTAGCCAAGACACCTTAGCCAAGACACCTTAGCCAAGACACATTAGCCAAGACACCTTAGCCAAGACACATTAGCCAAGACACCTTTGCCGAGACACATTATCCAAGACACCTTAGCCAAGACACATTAGCCAAGACACCTTAGCCAAGACACCTTAGCCGAGACACATTAGCCAAGACACCTTAGCCAAGACACCTTAGCCAAGACACATTAGCCGAGACACATTAGCCAAGACACCTTCGCCAAGACACATTAGCCAAGACACATTAGCCAAGACACCTTAGCCAAGCATCTTAGCCAAGACACCTTAGCCAAGACACCTTAGCCAAGACACCTTAGCCAAGACACATTAGCCAAGACACCTTAGCCGAGACACCTTAGCCAAGACACATTAGCCAAGACACATTAGCCAAGACACCTTAGCCAAGACACCTTAGCCAAGACACTCTAGCCGAGACACATTAGCCAAGACACCTTAGCCAAGACACCTTAGCCAAGACGCCTTAGCCAAGACACCTTAGCCGAGACACATTAGCCAAGACACCTTAGCCAAGACACCTTAGCCAAGACACATTAGCCGAGACACATTAGCCAAGACACCTTAGCCAAGACACATTAGCCAAGACACATTAGCCAAGACACCTTAGCCAAGACACCTTAGCCAAGACACATTAGCCGAGACACATTAGCCAAGACACCTTAGCCAAGACACCTTAGCCAAGACACCTTAGCCAAGACACCTTAGCCAAGACACATTAGCCGAGACATATTAGCCAAGACACCTTAGCCAAGACACCTTAGCCAAGACACATTAGCCAAGACACATTAGCCAAGACACATTAGCCAAGACACCTTAGCCAAGACACCTTAGCCAAGACACCTTAGCCAAGACACTTTAGCCAAGACACATTAGCCAAGACACCTTAGCCAAGACACCTTAGCCAAGACACCTTAGCCAAGCATCTTAGCCAAGACACCTTAGCCAAGACACCTTAGCCAAGACACATTAGCCAAGACACCTTAGCCGAGACACCTTAGCCAAGACACATTAGCCAAGACACCTTAGCCAAGACACCTTAGCCAAGACACATTAGCCGAGACACATTAGCCAAGACACCTAAGCCAAGACACTTTAGCCAAGACACATTAGCCAAGACACCTTAGCCAAGACACCTTAGCCAAGACACATTAGCCAAGACACCTTAGCCAAGACACCTTAGCCAAGACACATTAGCCAAGACACCTTAGCCAAGACACCTTAGCCAAGACACCTTAGCCAAGCATCTTAGCCAATACACCTTAGCCAAGACACCTTAGCCAAGAAACCTTAGCCAAGACAAATTAGCCAAGACACCTTAGCCGAGACACCTTAGCCAAGACACATTAGCCAAGACACCTTAGCCAAGACACCTTAGCCAAGACACCTTAGCCAAGACACCTTAGCCAAGACACTCTAGCCGAGACACATTAGCCAAGACACCTTAGCCAAGACACCTTAGCCAAGACGCCTTAGCCAAGACACCTTAGCCGAGACACATTAGCCAAGACACCTTAGCCAAGACACCTTAGCCAAGACACCTTAGCCAAGACACCTTAGCCAAGACACCTTAGCCAAAACACATTAGCCAAGACACATTAGCCAAGACACTTTAGCCAAGACACCTAAGCCAAGACACCTTAGCCGAGACACATTAGCCAAGACACCTTAGCCAAAACACATTAGCCAAGACACCTTAGCTAAGACACCTTAGCCAAGACACATTAGCCAAGACACCTTAGCCAAGACACATTAGCCAAGACACCTTAGTCAAGACACCTTAGCCAAGACACTTTAGCCAAGACACATTAGCCGAGACACATTAGCCAACACACCTTAGCGAAGACACCTTAGCCAAGACACATTAGCCAAGACACCTTAGCCAAGACACTTTAGCCAAGACACATTAGCCAAGACACATAAGCCGAGACACATTAGCCAAGACACCTTAGCCAAGACACATTAGCCGAGACACATTAGCCAAGACACCTTAGCGAAGACACCTTAGCCAAGACACCTTAGCCAAGACACCTTAGCCAAGACACTTTAGCCAAGACACATTAGCCAAGACACATAAGCCGAGACACATTAGCCAAGACACATTAGCCAAGACACCTTAGCCAAGACACATTAGCCAAGACACCTTAGCCAAGACACCTTAGCCAAGACACTTTAGCCAAGACACATTAGCCAAGACACATTAGCCGAGACACCTTAGCCAAGACACCTTAGCCAAGACACCTTAGCCAAGACACCTTAGCCAAGACACATTAGCCAAAACACATTAGCCAAGACACTTTAGCCAAGACACATTAGCCAAGACACATAAGCCGAGACACATTAGCCAAGACACCTTAGCCAAGACACATTAGCCGAGACACATTAGCCAAGACACCTTAGCGAAGACACCTTAGCCAAGACACCTTAGCCAAGACACCTTAGCCAAGACACCTTAGCCAAGACACATTAGCCAAGACACATTAGCCAAGACACATTAGCCAAGACACCTTAGCCAAGACACATTAGCCAAGACACCTTAGCCAAGACACATTAGCCAAGACACCTTAGCGAAGACACCTTAGCCAAGACACATTAGCCAAGACACCTTAGCCAAGACACTTTAGCCAAGACACATTAGCCAAGACACATAAGCCGAGACACATTAGCCAAGACACCTTAGCCAAGCATCTTAGCCAAGACACCTTAGCCAAGACACCTTAGCCAAGACACATTAGCCAAGACACCTTAGCCGAGACACCTTAGCCAAGACACATTAGCCAAGACACCTTAGCCAAGACACATTAGCCAAGACACCTTAGCCAAGACACATTAGCCAAGACACCTTAGCCAAGCATCTTAGCCAAGACACCTTAGCCAAGACACCTTAGCCAAGACACATTAGCCAAGACACCTTAGCCGAGACACCTTAGCCAAGACACATTAGCCAAGACACCTTAGCCAAGACACATTAGCCAAGACACCTTAGCCAAGACACATTAGCCAAGACACCTTAGCGAAGACACCTTAGCCAAGACACATTAGCCAAGACACCTTAGCCAAGACACTTTAGCCAAGACACATTAGCCAAGACACATAAGCCGAGACACATTAGCCAAGACACAATTGCCAAGACACCTTAGCCAAGACACATTAGCCAAGACACCTTAGCCAAGACACCTTAGCCAAAACACTTTAGCCAAGACACATAAGCCAAGACACATTAGCCGAGACACCTCAGCCAAGACACCTTAGCCAAGACACCTTAGCCAAGACACCTTAGCCAAGACACCTTAGCCAAGACACTTTAGCCAAGACACCTTAGCCAAGACACTTTAGCCGAGACACATTAGCCAAGACACATTAGCCAAGACACCTTAGCGAAGACACCTTAGCCAAGACACATTAGCCGAGACATATTAGCCAAGACACATTAGCCAAGACACATTAGCCAAGACACCTTAGCCGAGACACATTAGCCAAGACACCTTAGCCAAGACACTTTAGCCAAGACACATTAGCCAAGACACCTTAGCCAAGACACCTTAGCCGAGACACCTTAGCCAAGACACATTAGCCAAGACACCTTAGCCAAGACACATTAGCCAAGACACCTTAGCCAAGACACATTAGCCAAGACACCTTAGCCAAGACACCTTAGCCAAGACACCTTAGCCAAGACACATTAGCCAAGACACCTTAGCCAAAACACATTAGCCAAGACACCTTAGCTAAGACACCTTAGCCAAGACACATTAGCCGAGACACCTTAGCCAAGACACCTTAGCCAAGACACATTAGCCAAGACACCTTAGCCAAGACACCTTAGCCAAGACACATTAGCCAAGACACATTAGCCACTTTAGCCAAGACACATTAGCCAAGACACCTTAGCCAAGACACCTTAGCCAAGACACCTTAGCCAAGCATCTTAGCCAAGACACCTTAGCCAAGACACCTTAGCCAAGACACATTAGCCAAGACACCTTAGCCGAGACACCTTAGCCGAGACACATTAGCCAAGACACCTTAGCCAAGACACCTTAGCCAAGACACATTAGCCGAGACACATTAGCCAAGACACCTAAGCCAAGACACTTTAGCCAAGACACATTAGCCAAGACACCTTAGCCAAGACACCTTAGCCAAGACACATTAGCCAAGACACCTTAGCCAAGACACCTTAGCCAAGACACATTAGCCAAGACACCTTAGCCAAGACACCTTAGCCAAGACACCTTAGCCAAGCATCTTAGCCAATACACCTTAGCCAAGACACCTTAGCCAAGAAACCTTAGCCAAGACAAATTAGCCAAGACACCTTAGCCGAGACACCTTAGCCAAGACACATTAGCCAAGACACCTTAGCCAAGACACCTTAGCCAAGACACCTTAGCCAAGACACCTTAGCCAAGACACTCTAGCCGAGACACATTAGCCAAGACACCTTAGCCAAGACACCTTAGCCAAGACGCCTTAGCCAAGACACCTTAGCCGAGACACATTAGCCAAGACACCTTAGCCAAGACACCTTAGCCAAGACACCTTAGCCAAGACACCTTAGCCAAAACACATTAGCCAAGACACATTAGCCAAGACACTTTAGCCAAGACACCTAAGCCAAGACACCTTAGCCGAGACACATTAGCCAAGACACCTTAGCCAAAACACATTAGCCAAGACACCTTAGCTAAGACACCTTAGCCAAGACACATTAGCCAAGACACCTTAGCCAAGACACATTAGCCAAGACACCTTAGTCAAGACACCTTAGCCAAGACACTTTAGCCAAGACACATTAGCCGAGACACATTAGCCAACACACCTTAGCGAAGACACCTTAGCCAAGACACATTAGCCAAGACACCTTAGCCAAGACACTTTAGCCAAGACACATTAGCCAAGACACATAAGCCGAGACACATTAGCCAAGACACCTTAGCCAAGACACATTAGCCGAGACACATTAGCCAAGACACCTTAGCGAAGACACCTTAGCCAAGACACCTTAGCCAAGACACCTTAGCCAAGACACTTTAGCCAAGACACATTAGCCAAGACACATAAGCCGAGACACATTAGCCAAGACACATTAGCCAAGACACCTTAGCCAAGACACATTAGCCAAGACACCTTAGCCAAGACACCTTAGCCAAGACACTTTAGCCAAGACACATTAGCCAAGACACATTAGCCGAGACACCTTAGCCAAGACACCTTAGCCAAGACACCTTAGCCAAGACACCTTAGCCAAGACACCTTAGCCAAGACACCTTAGCCAAAACACATTAGCCAAGACACTTTAGCCAAGACACATTAGCCAAGACACATAAGCCGAGACACATTAGCCAAGACACCTTAGCCAAGACACATTAGCCGAGACACATTAGCCAAGACACCTTAGCGAAGACACCTTAGCCAAGACACCTTAGCCAAGACACCTTAGCCAAGACACCTTAGCCAAGACACATTAGCCAAGACACATTAGCCAAGACACATTAGCCAAGACACCTTAGCCAAGACACATTAGCCAAGACACCTTAGCCAAGACACATTAGCCAAGACACCTTAGCGAAGACACCTTAGCCAAGACACATTAGCCAAGACACCTTAGCCAAGACACTTTAGCCAAGACACATTAGCCAAGACACATAAGCCGAGACACATTAGCCAAGACACCTTAGCCAAGCATCTTAGCCAAGACACCTTAGCCAAGACACCTTAGCCAAGACACATTAGCCAAGACACCTTAGCCGAGACACCTTAGCCAAGACACATTAGCCAAGACACCTTAGCCAAGACACATTAGCCAAGACACCTTAGCCAAGACACATTAGCCAAGACACCTTAGCCAAGCATCTTAGCCAAGACACCTTAGCCAAGACACCTTAGCCAAGACACATTAGCCAAGACACCTTAGCCGAGACACCTTAGCCAAGACACATTAGCCAAGACACCTTAGCCAAGACACATTAGCCAAGACACCTTAGCCAAGACACATTAGCCAAGACACCTTAGCGAAGACACCTTAGCCAAGACACATTAGCCAAGACACCTTAGCCAAGACACTTTAGCCAAGACACATTAGCCAAGACACATAAGCCGAGACACATTAGCCAAGACACAATTGCCAAGACACCTTAGCCAAGACACATTAGCCAAGACACCTTAGCCAAGACACCTTAGCCAAAACACTTTAGCCAAGACACATTAGCCAAGACACATTAGCCGAGACACCTTAGCCAAGACACCTTAGCCAAGACACCTTAGCCAAGACACCTTAGCCAAGACACCTTAGCCAAGACACTTTAGCCAAGACACCTTAGCCAAGACACTTTAGCCGAGACACATTAGCCAAGACACATTAGCCAAGACACCTTAGCGAAGACACCTTAGCCAAGACACATTAGCCGAGACATATTAGCCAAGACACATTAGCCAAGACACATTAGCCAAGACACCTTAGCCGAGACACATTAGCCAAGACACCTTAGCCAAGACACTTTAGCCAAGACACATTAGCCAAGACACCTTAGCCAAGACACCTTAGCCGAGACACCTTAGCCAAGACACATTAGCCAAGACACCTTAGCCAAGACACATTAGCCAAGACACCTTAGCCAAGACACATTAGCCAAGACACCTTAGCCAAGACACCTTAGCCAAGACACCTTAGCCAAGACACATTAGCCAAGACACCTTAGCCAAAACACATTAGCCAAGACACCTTAGCTAAGACACCTTAGCCAAGACACATTAGCCGAGACACCTTAGCCAAGACACCTTAGCCAAGACACATTAGCCAAGACACCTTAGCCAAGACACCTTAGCCAAGACACATTAGCCAAGACACATTAGCCAAGACACCTTAGCCAAGACACTTTAGCCAAGACACATTAGCCAAGACACCTTAGCCAAGACACCTTAGCCGAGACACATTAGCCAAGACACCTTAGCCAAGACACCTTAGCCAAGACACCTTAGCCAAGACACCTTAGCCAATTCACCTTAGCCAAGACACCTTAGCCAAGACACCTTAGCCAAGACACATTAGCCAAGACACCTTAGCCGAGACACATTAGCCAAGACACCTTAGCCAAGACACCTTAGCCGAGACACATTAGCCAAGACACCTTAGCCAAGACACCTTAGCCAAGACACCTTAGCCAAGACACCTTAGCCAAGACACTTTAGCCGAGACACATTAGCCAAGACACCTTAGCCAAGACACCTTAGCCAAGACACATTAGCCAAGACACCTTAGCCAAGACACATTAGCCAAGACACATTAGCCAAGACACCTTAGCCAAGACACTTTAGCCAAGACACCTTAGCCAAGACACCTTAGCCAAGACACATTAGCCAAGACACCTTAGCCAAGACACTTTAGCCAAGACACATTAGCCAAGACACCTTAGCCGAGACACATTAGCCAAGACACCTTAGCCAAGACACCTTAGCCAAGACACCTTAGCCAAGACACATTAGCCAAGACACCTTAGCCAAGACACATTAGCCAAGACACCTTAGCCAAGACACCTTAGCCAAGATACCTTAGCCAAGACACATTAGCCAAGACACCTTAGCCAAAACACATTAGCCAAGACACCTTAGCCAAGACACCTTAGCCAAGACACTTTAGCCGAGACACATTAGCCAAGACACCTTAGCCAAGACACCTTAGCCAAGACACATTAGCCAAGACACCTTAGCCAAGACACATTAGCCAAGACACTTTAGCCAAGACACCTTAGCCAAGACACCTTAGCCAAGACACCTTAGCCAAGACACATTAGCCAAGACACATTAGCCAAGACACCTTAGCCAAGACACCTTAGCCAAGACACCTTAGCCAAGACACCTTAGCCGAGACACATTAGCCAAGACACCTTAGCCGAGACACATTAGCCAAGACACTTTAGCCAAGACACCTTAGCCGAGACACATTAGCCAAGACACCTTAGCCAAGACACCTTAGCCAAGACACATTAGCCAAGACACCTTAGCCAAGACACCTTAGCCAAGACACATTAGCCAAGACACCTTAGCCGAGACACATTAGCCAAGACACCTTAGCCAAGACACCTTAGCCGAGACACATTAGCCAAGACACCTTAGCCAAGACACCTTAGCCAAGACACCTTAGCCAAGACACCTTAGCCAAGACACTTTAGCCGAGACACATTAGCCAAGACACCTTAGCCAAGACACCTTAGCCAAGACACATTAGCCAAGACACCTTAGCCAAGACACATTAGCCAAGACACATTAGCCAAGACACCTTAGCCAAGACACTTTAGCCAAGACACCTTAGCCAAGACACCTTAGCCAAGACACATCAGCCAAGACACCTTAGCCAAGACACTTTAGCCAAGACACATTAGCCAAGACACCTTAGCCGAGACACATTAGCCAAGACACCTTAGCCAAGACACCTTAGCCAAGACACCTTAGCCAAGACACATTAGCCAAGACACCTTAGCCAAGACACATTAGCCAAGACACCTTAGCCAAGACACCTTAGCCAAGATACCTTAGCCAAGACACATTAGCCAAGACACCTTAGCCAAAACACATTAGCCAAGACACCTTAGCCAAGACACCTTAGCCAAGACACTTTAGCCGAGACACATTAGCCAAGACACCTTAGCCAAGACACCTTAGCCAAGACACCTTAGCCAAGACACATTAGCCAAGACACCTTAGCCGAGACACATTAGCCGAGACACATTAGCCGAGACACCTTAGCCAAGACACCTTAGCCAAGACACCTTAGAAAAGACACCTTAGCCAAGACACCTTAGCCAAGACACCTTAGCCAAGACACCTTAGCCAAGACACATTAGCCAAGACACCTTAGCCAAGACACCTTAGCCAAGACACCTTAGCCAAGACACCTTAGCCAAGACACCTTAGCCAAGACACCTTAGCCAAGATACCTTAGCCAAGACACATTAGCCAAGACACCTTAGCCAAAACACATTAGCCAAGACACCTTAGCCAAGACACCTTAGCCAAGACACTTTAGCCGAGACACATTAGCCAAGACACCTTAGCCAAGACACCTTAGCCAAGACACATTAGCCAAGACACCTTAGCCAAGACACATTAGCCAAGACACCTTAGCCAAGACACCTTAGCCAAGACACCTTAGCCAAGACACATTAGCCAAGACACATTAGCCAAGACACCTTAGCCAAGACACCTTAGCCGAGACACATTAGCCAAGACACCTTAGCCAAGACACCTTAGCCAAGACACCTTAGCCAAGACACATTAGCCAAGACACCTTAGCCAAGACACTTTAGCCAAGACACATTAGCCAAGACACCTTAGCCAAGACACCTTAGCCAAGACACATTAGCCAAGACACCTTAGCCAAGACACTTTAGCCAAGACACATTAGCCAAGACACATAAGCCGAGACACATTAGCCAAGACACATTAGCCAAGACACCTTAGCCAAGACACATTAGCCAAAACACCTTAGCCAAGACACCTTAGCCAAGACACTTTAGCCGAGACACATTAGCCAAGACACATTAGCCGAGACACCTTAGCCAAGACACCTTAGCCAAGACACCTTAGCCAAGACACCTTAGCCAAGACACCTTAGCCAAGACACTTTAGCCAAGACACCTTAGCCAAGACACTTTAGCCGAGACACATTAGCCAAGACACATTAGCCAAGACACCTTAGCCAAGACACCTTAGCCAAGACACATTAGCCGAGACACATTAGCCAAGACACATTAGCCAAGACACCTTAGCCAAGACACCTTAGCCAAGACACATTAGCCAAGACACCTTAGCCAAGACACTTTAGCCAAGACACATTAGCCAAGACACCTTAGCCAAGACACCTTAGCCGAGACACATTAGCCAAGACACCTTAGCCAAGACACCTTAGCCAAGACACCTTAGCCAAGACACATTAGCCAAGACACCTTAGCCAAGACACATTAGCCAAGACACCTTAGCCAAGACACCTTAGCCAAGATACCTTAGCCAAGACACATTAGCCAAGACACCTTAGCCAAAACACATTAGCCAAGACACCTTAGCCAAGACACCTTAGCCAAGACACTTTAGCCGAGACACATTAGCCAAGACACCTTAGCCAAGACACCTTAGCCAAGACACATTAGCCAAGACACCTTAGCCAAGACACATTAGCCACGACACCTTAGCCAAGACACCTTAGCCAAGACACCTTAGCCAAGACACCTTAGCCAAGACACATTAGCCAAGACACATTAGCCAAGACACCTTAGCCAAGACACCTTAGCCAAGACACCTTAGCCAAGACACCTTAGCCGAGACACATTAGCCAAGACACCTTAGCCGAGACACATTAGCCAAGACACTTTAGCCAAGACACCTTAGCCGAGACACATTAGCCAAGACACCTTAGCCAAGACACCTTAGCCAAGACACATTAGCCAAGACACCTTAGCCAAGACACCTTAGCCAAGACACATTAGCCAAGACACCTTAGCCGAGACACATTAGCCAAGACACCTTAGCCAAGACACCTTAGCCAAGACACCTTAGCCAAGACACATTAGCCAAGACACCTTAGCCAAGACACCTTAGCCAAGACACCTTAGCCAAGACACCTTAGCCAAGATACCTTAGCCAAGACACATTAGCCAAGACACCTTAGCCAAAACACATTAGCCAAGACACCTTAGCCAAGACACATTAGCCAAGACACCTTAGCCAAGACACATTAGCCGAGACACCTTAGCCAAGACACCTTAGCCAAGACACATTAGCCAAGACACCTTAGCCAAGACACATTAGCCAAGACACCTTAGCCAAGACACCTTAGCCAAGACACCTTAGCCAAGACACCTTAGCCAAGACACATTAGCCAAGACACATTAGCCAAGACACCTTAGCCAAGACACTTTAGCCAAGACACATTAGCCAAGACACCTTAGCCAAGACACCTTAGCCAAGACACCTTAGCCAAGACACCTTAGCCAAGACACCTTAGCCAAGACACATTAGCCAAGACACCTTAGCCGAGACACATTAGCCAAGACACCTTAGCCAAGACACCTTAGCCGAGACACATTAGCCAAGACACCTTAGCCAAGACACCTTAGCCAAGACACCTTAGCCAAGACACCTTAGCCAAGACACTTTAGCCGAGACACATTAGCCAAGACACCTTAGCCAAGACACCTTAGCCAAGACACATTAGCCAAGACACCTTAGCCAAGACACATTAGCCAAGACACCTTAGCCAAGACACCTTAGCCAAGACACCTTAGCCAAGACACCTTAGCCAAGACACATTAGCCAAGACACATTAGCCAAGACACCTTAGCCAAGACACCTTAGCCAAGACACCTTAGCCAAGACACCTTAGCCGAGACACATTAGCCAAGACACCTTAGCCGAGACACATTAGCCAAGACACTTTAGCCAAGACACCTTAGCCGAGACACATTAGCCAAGACACCTTAGCCAAGACACCTTAGCCAAGACACATTAGCCAAGACACCTTAGCCGAGACACATTAGCCAAGACGCTTTAGCCAAGACACCTTAGCCGAGACACATTAGCCAAGACACCTTAGCCAAGACACCTTAGCCAAGACACTTTAGCCAAGACACCTTAGCCAAGACACTTTAGCCGAGACACATTAGCCAAGACACCTTAGCCAAGACACCTTAGCCAAGACACCTTAGCCAAGACACCTTAGCCGAGACACATTAGCCAAGACACATTAGCCAAGACACATTAGCCAAGACACCTTAGCCAAGACACCTTAGCCAAGACACATTAGCCGAGACACATTAGCCAAGACACCTTAGCCAAGACACATTAGCCAAGACACCTTAGCCAAGACACCTTAGCCAAGACACATTAGCCAAGACACCTTAGCCAAGACACATTAGCCAAGACACATTAGCCAAGACACCTTAGCCAAGACACCTTAGCCAAGACACCTTAGCCGAGACACATTAGCCAAGACACCTTAGCCGAGACACATCCCAGTCATGCAAAAGCGAGTTCATGCGGTCGAGTTTCTTTTGTTCTCATGGTCCCTAACGGGTCTGTTCGGAATCCACCGCGGAGTCCCGGAGGAAGACATTTAGCGACCACACTCACACACTCAAACCGGGTTGGTATATAAAGCCCCGCGTAGCCACGCCCGCTTCAGTCGCCCGCGAGCGTTCGTAGCGTGTGGACCTACGCCGGATTTTAGCAAAAAAAATAAATGAATTTCAGAAAATAAAATCGCCAGGGGGGTTCCTCAAATTCACTCTCTCGTGAGAGCGTGAGAGAATCTTTTTTCCCCATACAACTTCCTTGGAGCTTTTGCTGAAATGATAGAGAACATTGGATTAGAAATTGGTGTAGAAGAAAGTCATGCTTACATTTGCGCCATCCGACCAGTCGTTGAGGGGGTACGTTGTGTACCGTATATAAATGAAGCTGAATGGGAATGGATATCACTGCACGTATGATGCAAAAAATAATTCTTTCGTGCTTTTAGATATTTTGAGGAAAAATATTGCATGACAGGTTTGTTTTCTACCATACGGCCGTTCCGCTAAAAAATATTAGACGCTGTTTGGACCTTTTTAACTACCCTCACGGTGTGGCTTTATGGAAAATTTCTTTAAACACACAGAAATACGAGGTAGCTGCTACACGTGCTAATTTTTTCCCATGAGCATTCACACAGACGACAGGTAACTAGCACTGTTCGTTGTCGCTACGCGCCTATACATGCGGAAGGTGTTACTGGTTCTTGTAGCCAGGTAATGAACACAGGATATTATGTAGGTTCGACTAGGGGAAACCGAATACCTCTGATGAGAATTGAGTCATACCACAAAGCCTTGCTTGACCAAGAAATGGTTACCGGCTAAACACCGACTCGCGTACCAGTTATGCGTTCGGGTACATAGGTAAAGAATATGAATGTAAAAGGCTGCGTCGATTAGGTGTCGAACGATGGGACTACAGGCAGTGAACGATCAATTTAAAAGCTGTTCAAAAGCCCTAAATTTTTCAAAACAGTTGTTCATAAGTAGGTCAACACTGTCCTTTACACTTTTATCTAAATCGTATGTTTGAAAGAATTTAAAAATTAAATTTGTGACGCTAAAGCAATCCCCGATATATTTAATCAGAATAACATGGATAATCAATTGTATAAAAATCTGCAAAAATTCTTAAAAGATACGAAATGTTATTCTTTACAACTTTGTAGAACATCATTTTTGTCTAGCTCTTCAACTTTTTTAGTTATTCGCTAAAAACCAAAGCCGTTACGGACGGCCGCGAGGAAATAGCTAAAGCAAGGCATAGAATTGTAGCGAAAAAAACCTCGTTTTTGTAATTGAAATATAATACTATTTTATTTAAATATCTCACGGGAAAATCTTGCAACTATTAGCCCAAAGTGTGGCCAACATATTGTAATCGGTGGTTTTTAAATAAATAATAATTTTAATACAAATAAATGAAGAAAACTGAACGCGCTTTTGCACGCTACGCTACGATCAACGCGACCAAAACATCGTATACTGCGAGCGGTCTTGCAGCTTTCCACATTGACCCATAAGGATTCATCATTCACCCGTACGATGTGGACGCGTTGCTTTCCACATGGACTCATTCACCGGCATTAAACATTCACCCGCAAGGATCGTGCAAGCGCCCGTACACTGCGAGGGCTAGCGTTGCTTTCCACATGGACGCCGTGAGGATTCCATATGGATTCCGACAGGATTCCACATGGACTCGAAAGCTTCCATATTCATCCGCCAGGATCGTGCATGCGCCCGTACGCTGCGAGCAGTCCCGATGCGTTCCACATGGATTCCACATCGACCCGCGTCACGCCCCTAGGATCGTGCAGGCGCTCGTACGCGGTGTACACACATGGTGTCTTTGAATGTGTTAGTGTGTATCGATGCGCGATCCCAACGCGCATTCTCGCTTTAGCAGGATGATCGTTAGTGAGGTAGAGGGAGAAAGGGCTAATTGGGATCGACAGCGTACCGTGTATATGCGTATGTGCACGTTTTTTATCTCACTTCGCCTGTAGGTAAGAACATAGCGGCAATAGTATTTATTAGCAGGCGTGGTTGAATTGCACATTGGGATTAGCCAAGACACTTTAGCCAAGACACCTTAGCCGAGACACATTAGCCAAGACACCTTAGCCAAGACACCTTAGCCAAGACACATTAGCCAAGACACCTAAGCCGAGACACATTAGCCAAGACACTTTAGCCAAGACACCTTAGCCGAGACACATTAGCCAAGAAACCTTAGCCAAGACACCTTAGCCAAGACACTTTAGCCAAGACACCTTAGCCAAGACACTTTAGCCGAGACACATTAGCCAAGACACCTTAGCCAAGACACCTTAGCCAAGACACCTTAGCCAAGACACCTTAGCCAAGACACATTAGCCAAGACACCTTAGCCAAGACACCTTAGCCAAGACACATTAGCCAAGACACCTAAGCCAAGACACCTTAGCCAAGACACATTAGCCAAGACACCTTAGCCAAGACACATTAGCCAAGACACCTCAGCCAAGACACCTTAGCCAAGACACCTTAGCCAAGACACATTAGCCAAGACACCTTAGCCGAGACACATTAGCCAAGACACCTTAGCCAGGACACATTAGCCAAGACACATTAGCCAAGACACCTTAGCCAAGACACCTTAGCCAAGACACCTTAGCCAAGACACCTTAGCCAAGACACTTTAGCCAAGACACATTAGCCAAGACACCTTAGCCGAGACACTTTAGCCAAGACACCTTAGCCAAGACACATTAGCCGAGACACATTAGCCAAAACACCTTAGCCAAGACACCTTAGCCAAGACACCTTAGCCAAGACACCTTAGCCAAGACACCTTAGCCAAGACACATTAGCCGAGACACATTAGCCAAGACACCTTAGCCAAGACACCTTAGCCAAGACACCTTAGCCAAGACACATTAGCCAAGACACCTTAGCCAAGACACCGTAGCCGAGGCACATTAGCCAAGACACCTTAGCCAAGACACCTTAGCCAAGACACCTTAGCCAAGACACTTTAGCCGAGACACATTAGCCAAGACACCTTAGCCAAGACACATTAGCCAAGACACCTTAGCCAAGACACCTTAGCCAAGACACTTTAGCCAAGACACCTCAGCCAAGACACCTTAGCCAAGACACCTTAGCCAAGACACATTAGCCAAGACACCTTAGCCAAGACACATTAGCCAAGACACCTTAGCCAAGACACCTTAGCCGAGACACATTAGCCAAGACACTTTAGCCAAGACACATAAGCCGAGACACATTAGCCAAGACACCTTAGCCAAGACACCTTAGCCAAGACACCTTAGCCAAGACACATTAGCCAAGACACCTTAGCCAAGACACCTTAGCCAAGACACATTAGCCAAGACACCTTAGCCAAGACACATTAGCCAAGACACATAAGATAAGAAACATTAGCTTAGACACCTTAGCCAAGACACCTTAGCCAAGACAACTTAGCCAAGACACATTAGCCAAGACACATTAGCCAAGACACCTTAGCCAAGACACCTTAGCCAAGACACCTTAGCCAAAACACCTTAGCCAAGACACCTTAGCCAAGACACCTTAGCCAAGACACATTAGCCAAGACACCTTTGCCAAGACACCTTAGCCAAGACACATTAGCCAAGACACCTTAGCCAAGACACATTAGCCAAGACACCTTAGCCAAGACACCTTAGCCAAGACACCTTAGCCAAGACACATTAGCCAAGACACCTTAGCCAAGACACCTTAGCCGAGACACATTAGCCAAGACACTTTAGCCAAGACACATAAGCCGAGACACCTTAGCCAAGACACCTTAGCCAAGACACCTTAGCCAAGACACATTAGCCAAGACACATTAGCCAAGACACCTTAGCCAAGACACATTAGCCAAGACACCTTAGCCAAGACACCTTAGCCAAGACACATTAGCCAAGACACCTTAGCCAAGACACCTTAGCCAAGACACATTAGCTTAGACACCTAAGCCAAGACACCTTAGCCAAGACACCTTAGCCAAGACACCTTAGCCAAGACACATTAGCCAAGACACCTTAGCCAAGACACCTAAGCCAAGACACCTTAGCCAATACACCTTAGCCAAGACACATTAGCTTAGACACCTAAGCCAAGACACCTTAGCCAAGACACATTAGCCAAGACACATTAGCCAAGACACCTTAGCCAAGACACATTAGCCAAGACACCTTAGCCAAGACACCTGAGCCAAGACACATTAGCCAAGACACCTTAGCCAAGACACCTTAGCCAAGACACATTAGCTTAGACACCTAAGCCAAGACACCTTAGCCAAGACACCTTAGCCAAGACACCTTAGCCAAGACACATTAGCCAAGACACCTTAGCCAAGACACCTTAGCCAAGACACCTTAGCCAAAACACCTTAGCCAAGACACCTTAGCCAAGACACCTTAGCCAAGACACCTTAGCCAAGACACCTTAGCCAAGACACCTTAGCCAAGACACATTAGCCAAGACACCTTTGCCAAGACACATTAGCCAAGACACATTAGCCAAGACACCTTAGCCAAGACACATTAGCCAAGACACCTTAGCCAAGACACCTTAGCCAAGACACCTTAGCCAAGACACATTAGCCAAGACACCTTAGCCAAGACACCTTAGCCAAGACACCTTAGCCAAGACACATTAGCCAAGACACCTTAGCCAAGACACCTTAGCCAAGACACCTTAGCGAAGACACCTTAGCCAAGACACATTAGCCGAGACACCATAGCCAAGACACCTTAGCCAAGACACCTTGGCCAAGACACCTTAGCCAAGACACATTAGCCAAGACACCTTAGCCAAGACACATTAGCCAAGACACCTTAGCCAAGACACCTTAGCCAAGAAACCTTAGCCAAGACACATTAGCCAAGACACCTTAGCCAAGACACATTAGCCGAGACACCTTAGCCAAGACACATTAGCCAAGACACATTAGCCAAGACACCTTAGCCAAGAGACTTTAGCCAAGACACATTAGCCAAGACACATTAGCCAAGACACCTTAGCCAAGACACCTTAGCCAAGACACATTAGCCGAGACACCTTAACCAAGACACCTTAGCCAAGACACATTAGCCAAGACACTTTAGCCAAGACACATTAGCCAAGACACATTAGCCGAGACACCTTAGCCAAGACACATTAGCCAAGACACATTAGCCAAGCACCTTAGCCAAGAGACTTTAGCCAAGACACATTAGCCAAGACACATTAGCCAAGACACATTAGCCAAGACACCTTAGCCAAGACACATTAGCCAAGACACATTAGCCAAGACACCTTAGCCAAGACACCTTAGCCAAGACACCTTAGCCAAGACACATTAGCCAAGACACCTTAGCCAAGACACCTTAGCCAAGACACCTTAGCCAAGACACATTAGCCAAGACACATTAGCCAAGACACCTTAGCCAAGACACCTTAGCCAAGACACCTTAGCCAAGACACATTAGCCAAGACACCTTAGCCGAGACACATTAGCCAAGACACCTTAGCCGGGACACATTAGCCAAGACACATTAGCCAAGACACCTTAGCCAAGACACCTTAGCCGAGACACATTAGCCAAGACACCTTAGCCAAGACACCTTAGCCAAGACACCTTAGCCAAGACACTTTTGCCGAGACACATTAGCCAAGACACCTTAGCCAAGACACCTTAGCCAAGACACCTTAGCCAAGACACCTTAGCCAAGACACCTTAGCCAAGACACATTAGCCAAGACACATTAGCCGAGACACCTTAGCCAAGACACATTAGCCAAGACACATTAGCCAAGACACCTTAGCCAAGAGACTTTAGCCAAGACACATTAGCCAAGACACCTTAGCCAAGACACCTTAGCCAAGACACCTTAGCCGAGACACCTTAGCCAAGACACATTAGCCGAGACACCTTAACCAAGACACCTTAGCCAAGACACATTAGCCAAGACACCTTAGCCAAGACACATTAGCCAAGACACATTAGCCAAGACACCTTAGCCAAGACACATTAGCCGAGACACCTTAGCCAAGACACCTTAGCTAAGACACTTTAGCCAAGACACATTAGCCAAGACACATTAGCCAAGCATCTTAGCCAAGACACTTTAGCCAAGACACCTTAGCCAAGACACATTAGCCAAGACACATTAGCCAAGCACCTTAGCCAAGAGACTTTAGCCAAGACACATTAGCCAAGACACATTAGCCAAGACACATTAGCCAAGACACCTTAGCCAAGACACATTAGCCAAGACACATTAGCCAAGACACCTTAGCCAAGACACCTTAGCCAAGACACCTTAGCCAAGACACCTTAGCCAAGACACATTAGCCAAGACACCTTAGCCAAGACACCTTAGCCAAGACACATTAGCCAAGACACCTTTGCCAAGACACATTAGCCAAGACACATTAGCCAAGACACCTTAGCCAAGACACCTTAGCCAAGACACCTTAGCCAAGACACATTAGCCAAGACACCTTAGCCAAGACACATTAGCCAAGACACCTTAGCCAAGACACCTTAGCCAAGACACCTTAGCGAAGACACCTTAGCCAAGACACATTAGCCGAGACACCTTAGCCAAGACACCTTAGCCAAGACACATTAGCCAAGACACATTAGCCAAGACACCTTAGCCAAGACACATTAGCCAAGACACCTTAGCCAAGACACCTTAGCCAAGACACATTAGCCAAGACACATTAGCCAAGACACCTTAGCCAAGACACATTAGCCGAGACACCTTAGCCAAGACACATTAGCCAAGACACATTAGCCAAGACACCTTAGCCAAGACACCTTAGCCAAGACACTTTAGCCAAGACACCTTAGCCAAGACACATTAGCCAAGACACATTAGCCAAGACACCTTAGCCAAGACACATTAGCCAAGACACCTTAGCCAAGACACCTTAGCCAAGACACCTTAGCCAAGACACATTAGCCAAGACACCTTAGCCAAGACACATTAGCCAAGACACCTTAGCCAAGACACCTTAGCCAAGACACATTAGCCAAGACACCTTAGCCGAGACACCTTAGCCAAGACACATTAGCCAAGCCACATTAGCCAAGACACCTTAGCTAAGACACTTTAGCCAAGACACATTAGCCAAGACACATTAGCCAAGACACCTTAGCCAAGACACCTTAGCCAAGACACATTAGCCAAGACACCTTAGCCAAGACACATTAGCCGAGACACCTTAGCCAAGACACCTTAGCCAAGACACCTTAGCCAAGACACCTTAGCCAAGACACCTTAGCCAAGACACATTAGCCAAGACACATTAGCCAAGACACCTTAGCCAAGCATCTTAGCCAAGACACTTTAGCCAAGACACCTTAGCCAAGACACATTAGCCAAGACACATTAGCCAAGCACCTTAGCCAAGAGACTTTAGCCAAGACACATTAGCCAAGACACATTAGCCAAGACACATTAGCCAAGACACCTTAGCCAAGACACATTAGCCAAGACACATTAGCCAAGACACCTTAGCCAAGACATCTTAGCCAAGACACCTTAGCCAAGACACCTTAGCCAAGACACATTAGCCAAGACACCTTAGCCAAGACACCTTAGCCAAGACACATTAGCCAAGACACCTTTGCCAAGACACATTAGCCAAGACACCTTAGCCAAGACACTTTAGCCGAGACACATTAGCCGAGACACATTAGCCAAGACACCTTAGCCAAGACACATTAGCCAAGACACCTTAGCCAAGACACCTTAGCCAAGACACCTTAGCCAAGACACCTTAGCCAAGACACATTAGCCAAGACACATTAGCCGAGACACCTTAGCCAAGACACATTAGCCAAGCCACATTAGCCAAGACACCTTAGCTAAGACACTTTAGCCAAGACACATTAGCCAAGACACATTAGCCAAGACACCTTAGCCAAGACACCTTAGCCAAGACACATTAGCCAAGACACCTTAGCCAAGACACATTAGCCGAGACACCTTAGCCAAGACACCTTAGCCAAGACACCTTAGCCAAGACACCTTAGCCAAGACACCTTAGCCAAGACACATTAGCCAAGACACATTAGCCAAGACACCTTAGCCAAGCATCTTAGCCAAGACACTTTAGCCAAGACACCTTAGCCAAGACACATTAGCCAAGACACATTAGCCAAGCACCTTAGCCAAGAGACTTTAGCCAAGACACATTAGCCAAGACACCTTAGCCAAGACACATTAGCCAAGACACCTTAGCCAAGACACATTAGCCAAGACACATTAGCCAAGACACCTTAGCCAAGACACCTTAGCCAAGACACATTAGCCAAGACACCTTAGCCAAGACACCTTAGCCAAGACACATTAGCCAAGACACCTTTGCCAAGACACATTAGCCAAGACACATTAGCCAAGACACCTTAGCCAAGACACGTTAGCCAAGACACCTTAGCCAAGACACATTAGCCAAGACACCTTAGCCAAGACACATTAGCCAAGACACCTTAGCCAAGACACCTTAGCCAAGCATCTTAGCCAAGACACATTAGCCGAGACACCTTAGCCAAGACACATTAGCCAAGACACATTAGCCAAGACACATTAGCCAAGACACATTAGCCAAGCACCTTAGCCAAGAGACTTTAGCCAAGACACATTAGCCAAGACACATTAGCCAAGACACATTAGCCAAGACACCTTAGCCAAGACACATTAGCCAAGACACATTAGCCAAGACACCTTAGCCAAGACACCTTAGCCAAGACACCTTAGCCAAGACACCTTAGCCAAGACACATTAGCCAAGACACCTTAGCCAAGACACCTTAGCCAAGACACATTAGCCAAGACACCTTTGCCAAGACACATTAGCCAAGACACATTAGCCAAGACACCTTAGCCAAGACACATTAGCCAAGACACCTTAGCCAAGACACATTAGCCAAGACACCTTAGCCAAGACACATTAGCCAAGACACCTTAGCCAAGACACCTTAGCCAAGACACCTTAGCCAAGACACATTAGCCAAGACACCTTAGCCAAGACACATTAGCCAAGACACCTTAGCCAAGACACCTTAGCCAAGACACCTTAGCGAAGACACCTTAGCCAAGACACATTAGCCGAGACACCTTAGCCAAGACACCTTAGCCAAGACACATTAGCCAAGACACATTAGCCAAGACACCTTAGCCAAGACACATTAGCCAAGACACCTTAGCCAAGACACCTTAGCCAAGACACCTTAGCCAAGACACCTTAGCCAAGACACCTTAGCCAAGACACATTAGCCAAGACACATTAGCCAAGACACCTTAGCCAAGCATCTTAGCCAAGACACTTTAGCCAAGACACCTTAGCCAAGACACATTAGCCAAGACACATTAGCCAAGCACCTTAGCCAAGAGACTTTAGCCAAGACACATTAGCCAAGACACATTAGCCAAGACACATTAGCCAAGACACCTTAGCCAAGACACATTAGCCAAGACACATTAGCCAAGACACCTTAGCCAAGACACCTTAGCCAAGACACCTTAGCCAAGACACCTTAGCCAAGACACATTAGCCAAGACACCTTAGCCATGACACCTTAGCCAAGACACATTAGCCAAGACACCTTTGCCAAGACACATTAGCCAAGACACATTAGCCAAGACACCTTAGCCAAGACACCTTAGCCAAGACACCTTAGCCAAGACACCTTAGCCAAGACACCTTAGCCAAGACACATTAGCCAAGACACATTAGCCAAGACACCTTAGCCAAGCATTTTAGCCAAGACACATTAGCCGAGACACCTTAGCCAAGACACATTAGCCAAGACACATTAGCCAAGCACCTTAGCCAAGAGACTTTAGCCAAGACACATTAGCCAAGACACCTTAGCCAAGACACATTAGCCAAGACACCTTAGCCAAGACACATTAGCCAAGACACATTAGCCAAGACACCTTAGCCAAGACACCTTAGCCAAGACACCTTAGCCAAGACACATTAGCCAAGACACCTTAGCCAAGACACCTTAGCCAAGACACATTAGCCAAGACACCTTTGCCAAGACACATTAGCCAAGACACATTAGCCAAGACACCTTAGCCAAGACACATTAGCCAAGACACCTTAGCCAAGACACATTAGCCAAGACACCTTAGCCAAGACACATTAGCCAAGACACCTTAGCCAAGACACCTTAGCCAAGACACCTTAGCGAAGACACCTTAGCCAAGACACATTAGCCGAGACACCTTAGCCAAGACACCTTAGCCAAGACACATTAGCCAAGACACATTAGCCAAGACACCTTAGCCAAGACACATTAGCCAAGACACCTTAGCCAAGACACCTTAGCCAAGACACATTAGCCAAGACACATTAGCCAAGACACCTTAGCCAAGACACATTAGCCGAGACACCTTAGCCAAGACACATTAGCCAAGACACATTAGCCAAGACACCTTAGCCAAGAGACTTTAGCCAAGACACATTAGCCAAGACACCTTAGCCAAGACACCTTAGCCAAGACACCTTAGCCGAGACACCTTAGCCAAGACACATTAGCCGAGACACCTTAACCAAGACACCTTAGCCAAGACACATTAGCCAAGACACTTTAGCCAAGACACATTAGCCAAGACACATTAGCCGAGACACCTTAGCCAAGACACATTAGCCAAGACACATTAGCCAAGCCACATTAGCCAAGACACCTTAGCTAAGACACTTTAGCCAAGACACATTAGCCAAGACACATTAGCCAAGACACCTTAGCCAAGACACCTTAGCCAAGACACATTAGCCAAGACACCTTAGCCAAGACACATTAGCCGAGACACCTTAGCCAAGACACCTTAGCCAAGACACCTTAGCCAAGACACCTTAGCCAAGACACCTTAGCCAAGACACATTAGCCAAGACACCTTAGCCAAGACACCTTAGCCAAGACACATTAGCCAAGACACCTTAGCCAAGACACCTTAGCCAAGACACATTAGCCAAGACACTTTAGCCAAGACACATTAGCCAAGACACCTTAGCCAAGACACCTTAGCCAAGACACTTTAGCCAAGACACATTAGCCAAGACACCTTAGCCAAGACACATTAGCCAAGACACCTTAGCCAAGACACCTTAGCCAAGACACCTAAGCCAAGACACCTTAGCCAAGACACCTTAGCCAAGACACATTAGCCAAGACACCTTAGCCAAGACACCTTAGCCAAGACACATTAGCCAAGACACTTTAGCCAAGACACATTAGCCAAGACACCTGAGCCAAGACACCTTAGCCAAGACACCTTAGCCAAGACACATTAGCCAAGACACCTTAGCCAAGACACCTTAGCCAAGACACCTTAGCCAAGACACCTTAGCCAAGACACTTTAGCCAAGACACTTAAGCCAAGACACATTAGCTAAGACACTTTAGCCAAGACACATTAGCCGAGACACATTAGCCAAGACACCTTAGCCAAGACACTTTAGCCAAGACACATTAGCCGAGACACCTTAGCCAAGACACATTAGCCAAGACACCTTAGCCAAGACACCTTAGCCAAGACACCTTAGCCAAGACACATTAGCCAAGACACCTTAGCCAAGACACATTAGCCAAGACACCTTAGCCAAGACACCTTAGCCAAGACACATTAGCCAAGACACCTTAGCCAAGACACATTAGCCAAGACACCTTAGCCAAGACACATTAGCCAAGACACCTTAGCCAAGACACATTAGCCGAGACACATTAGCCGAGACACCTTAGCCAAGACACATTAGCCAAGACACCTTAGCCAAGACACATTAGCCAAGACACCTTAGCCAAGACACCTTAGCCAAGACACCTTAGCCAAGACACATTAGCCAAGACACCTTAGCCAAGACACCTTAGCCAAGACACATTAGCCAAGACACCTTAGCCAAGACACCTTAGCCAAGACACATTAGCCAAGACACCTTAGCCAAGACACATTAGCCAAGACACCTTAGCCAAGACACCTTAGCCAAGACACTTTAGCCAAGACACTTAAGTCAAGACACATTAGCTAAGACACTTAAGTCAAGACACATTAGCCGAGACACATTAGCCAAGACACCTTAGCCAAGACACATTAGCCAAGACACCTTAGCCAAGACACATTAGCCAAGACACCTTAGCCAAGACACCTTAGCCAAGACACCTTAGCCAAGACACATTAGCCAAGACACCTTAGCCAAGACACCTTAGCCGAGACACATTAGCCAAGACACCTTAGCCAAGACACATTAGCCAAGACACCTTAGCCAAGACACATTAGCCAAGACACCTTAGAAAAGACACATTAGCCGAGACACATTAGCCGAGACACCTTAGCCAAGACACATTAGCCAAGACACCTTAGCCAAGACACCTTAGCCAAAACACATTAGCCAAGACACATTAGCTTAGACACCTTAGCCGAGACACCTTAGCCAAGACACCTTAGCCAAGACACATTAGCCAAGACACCTTAGCCAAGACACCTTAGCCAAGACACCTTAGCCAAGACACCTTAGCCAAGACACCTTAGCCAAAACACCTTAGCCAAGACACCTTAGCCAAGACACCTTAGCCAAGACACTTTAGCCAAGACACTTAAGCCAAGACACATTAGCTAAGACACTTTAGCCAAGACACATTAGCCGAGACACATTAGCCAAGACACCTTAGCCAAGGCACATTAGCCAAGACACCTTAGCCAAGACACCTTAGCCAAGACACATTAGCCAAGACACCTTAGCCAAGACACCTTAGCCAAGACACTTTAGCCAAGACACCTTAGCCAAGACACCTTAGCCAAGACACATTGGCCAAGACACCTTAGCCAAGACACCTTAGCCAAGACACATTAGCCAAGACACATTAGCCAAGACACCTTAGCCAAGACACCTTAGCCAAGACACCTTAGCCAAGACACCTTAGCCAAGACACATTAGCCAAGACACCTTAGCCAAGACACCTTAGCCAAGACACATTAGCCAAGACACCTTAGCCAAGACACATTAGCCAAGACACCTTAGCCAAGACACCTTAGCCATGACACATTAGCCAAGACACCTTAGCCAAGACACCTTAGCCAAGACACTTTAGCCAAGACACTTAAGCCAAGACACATTAGCCAAGACACATAAGCCAAGACACATTAGCCAAGACACATTAGCCAAGACACATTAGCCAAGACACCTTAGCCAAGACACCTTAGCCAAGACACCTTAGCCAAAACACCTTAGCCAAGACACCTTAGCCAAGACACCTTAGCCAAGACACTTTAGCCAAGACACTTAAGCCAAGACACATTAGCTAAGACACTTTAGCCAAGACACATTAGCCGAGACACATTAGCCAAGACACCTTAGCCAAGACACATTAGCCAAGACACCGTAGCCAAGACACATTAGCCAAGACACCTTAGCCAAGACACATTAGCCAAGACACATTAGCCAAGACACATTAGCCAAGACACCATAGCCAAGACACATTAGCCAAGACACCTTAGCCAAGACACCTTAGCCAAGACACATTAGCCAAGACACCTTAGCCAAGACACCTTAGCCAAGACACATTAGCCAAGACACCTTAGCCAAGACACCTTAGCCAAGACACATTAGCCAAGACACATTATCCAAGACACCTTAGCCAAGACACTTTAGCCAAGACACATTAGCCAAGACACATTAGCCAAGACACCTTAGCCAAGACACCTTAGCCAAGACACATTAGCCAAGACACCTTAGCCAAGACACATTAGCCAAGACACCTTAGCCAAGACACCTTAGGCATGACACATTAGCCAAGACACCTTAGCCAAGACACATTAGCCAAGACACCTTAGCCAAGACACCTTAGCCAAGACACATTAGCCAAGACACCTTAGCCAAGACACCTTAGCCAAGACACTTTAGCCAAGACACTTTAGCCAAGACACATTAGCCAAGACACCTTAGCCAAGACACCTTAGCCAAGACACATTAGCCAAGACACATTAGCTTAGACACCTTAGCCGAGACACCTTAGCCAAGACACCTTAGCCAAGACACATTAGCCAAGACACATTAGCCAAGACACCTTAGCCAAGACACCTTAGCCAAGACACCTTAGCCAAAACACCTTAGCCAAGACACCTTAGCCAAGACACCTTAGCCAAGACACTTTAGCCAAGACACTTAAGCCAAGACACATTAGCTAAGACACTTTAGCCAAGACACCTTAGCCAAGACACATAAGCCAAGACACCTTAGCCAAGACACCTTAGCCAAGACACCTTAGCCAAGACACCTTAGCCAAGACACCTTAGCCAAGACACCTTAGCCAAGACACCTTAGCCAAAACACCTTAGCCAAGACACCGTAGCTAAGACACCTTAGCCAAGACACCTTAGCCAAGACACCTTAGCCAAGACACATTAGCCAAGACACCTTAGCCAAGACACCTTAGCCAAGACACATTAGCCAAGACACCTTAGCCAAGACACCTTAGCCAAGACACATTAGCCAAGACACATTAGCAAAGACACCTTAGCCAAGACACCTTAGCCAAGACACCTTAGCCAAGACACCTTAGCCAAGACACCTTAGCCAAGACACCTTAGCCGAGACACATTAGCCAAGACACCTTAGCCAAGACACATTAGCCAAGACACCTTAGCCAAGACACATTAGCCATGACACATTAGCCAGACACCTTAGCCAAGACACCTTTGCCAAGACACATTAGCCAAGACACCTTAGCCAAGACACATTAGCCGAGACACCTTAGCCAAGACACATTAGCCAAGACATCTTAGCCAAGACACTTTAGCCAAGACACTTAAGCCAAGACACATTAGCTAAGACACCTTAGCCAAGACACATTAGCCGAGACACATTAGCCAAGACACCTTAGCCAAGACACATTAGCCAAGACACCTTAGCCAAGACACCTTAGCCAAGACACATTAGCCAAGACACCTTAGCCAAGACACCTTAGCCAAGACACATTAGCCAAGACACCTTAGCCAAGACACCTTAGCCAAGACACATTAGCCAAGACACCTTAGCAAAGACACATTAGCCAAGACACATTAGCCAAGACACCTTAGCCGAAACACATTAGCCAATACACATTAGCCAAGACACCTTAGGCAAGACACCTTAGCCAAGACACCTTAGCCAAGACACATTAGCCAAGACACCTTAGCCAAGACACCTTAGCCAAGACACATTAGCCAAGACACCTTAGCCAAGACACATTAGCCAAGACACCTTAGCCAAGACACATTAGCCAAGACACCTTTGCCGAAACACATTAGCCAAGACACCTTAGCCAAGACACATTAGCCAAGACACATTAGCCAAGACACCTTAGCCAAGACACCTTAGCCAAGACACCTTAGCCAAGACACCTTAGCCAAGACACTTTAGCCAAGACACATTAGCCAAGACACCTTAGCCGAGACACATTAGCCAAGACACCTTAGCCAAGACACATTAGCCAAGACACATTAGCCAAGACACCTTAGCCAAGACACCTTAGCCAAGACACCTTAGCCAAGACACCTTAGCCAAGACACCTTAGCCAAGACACTTTAGCCAAGACACATTAGCCAAGACACCTTAGCTGAGACACATTAGCCAAGACACCTTAGCCAAGACACATTAGCCAAGACACATTAGCCAAGACACCTTAGCCAAGACACCTTAGCCAAGACACATTAGCCGAGACACATTAGCCAAGACACCTTAGCCAAGACACCTTAGCCAAGACACCTTAGCCAAGACACCTTAGCCAAGACACATTAGCCGAGACATATTAGCCAAGACACCTTAGCCAAGACACCTTAGCCAAGACACCTTAGCCAAGACACATTAGCCAAGACACCTTAGCCAAGACACCTTAGCCAAGACACCTTAGCCAAGACACCTTAGCCAAGACACATTAGCCAAGACACCTTAGCCGAGACACCTTAGCCAAGACACATTAGCCAAGACACCTTAGCCGAGACACCTTAGCCAAGACACCTTAGCCAAGACACCTTAGCCAAGACACTCTAGCCGAGACACATTAGCCAAGACACCTTAGCCAAGACACATTAGCCAAGACGCCTTAGCCAAGACACCTTAGCCGAGACACATTAGCCAAGACACCTTAGCCAAGACACATTAGCCAAGACACCTTAGCCAAGACACCTTAGCCAAGACACCTTAGCCAAGACACATTAGCCAAGACACATTAGCCAAGACACCTTCGCCAAGACACCTAAGCCAAGACACCTTAGCCAAGACACATTAGCCAAGACACCTTAGCCAAAACACATTAGCCAAGACACTTTAGCCAAGACACCTTAGCCAAGACACCTTAGCCAAGACACCTTAGCCAAGACACATTAGCCAAGACACCTTAGCGAAGACACCTTAGCCAAGACACCTTAGCCAAGACACCTTAGCCAAGACACTTTAGCCAAGACACATTAGCCAAGACACATAAGCCGATACACATTAGCCAAGACACATTAGCCAAGACACCTTAGCCAAGACACATTAGCCAAGACACCTTAGCCAAGACACCTTAGCCAAGACACCTTAGCCAAGACACCTTAGCCAAGACAACTTAGCCAAGACACCTTAGCCAAGACACATTAGCCAAGACACCTTAGCTAAGACACCTTAGCCAAGACACATTAGCCAAGACACCTTAGCCAAGACACATTAGCCAAGACACCTTAGCCAAGACACCTTAGCCAAGACACTTTAGCCACGGCACATTAGCCAAGACACATTAGCCAAGACACATAAGCCGAGACACATTAGCCAAGACACATTAGCCAAGACACCTTAGCCAAGACACATTAGCCGAGACACCTTAGCCAAGACACCTTAGCCAAGACACCTTAGCCAAGACACTTTAGCCAAGACACATTAGCCAAGACACTTTAGCCAAGACACATAAGCCGAGACACATTAGCCAAGACACATTAGCCTAGACACCTTAGCCAAGACACATTAGCCGAGACACCTTAGCCAAGACACCTTAGCCAAGACACCTTAGCCAAGACACCTTAGCCAAGACACCTTAGCCAAGACACCTTAGAGAAAACACATTAGCCAAGACACCTTAGCTAAGACACCTTAGCCAAGACACATTAGTCAAGACACCTTAGCCAAGACACATTAGCCAAGACACCTTAGCCAAGACACATTAGCCAAGACACCTTAGCCAAGACACCTTAGCCAAGACACCTTAGCCAAGACACCTTAGCCAAGACACATTAGCCAAGACACCTTAGCCAAAACACATTAGCCAAGACACCTTAGCTAAGACACCTTAGCCAAGACACATTAGCCGAGACACCTTAGCCAAGACACCTTAGCCAAGACACATTAGCCAAGACACCTTAGCCAAGACACCTTAGCCAAGACACCTTAGCCAAGACACATTAGCCAAGACACATTAGCCAAGACACCTTAGCCAAGACACTTTAGCCAAGACACATTAGCCAAGACACCTTAGCCAAGACACCTTAGCCGAGACACATTAGCCAAGACACATTAGCCAAGACACCTTAGCCAAGACACCTTAGCCAAGACACCTTAGCCAAGACACCTTAGCCAAGACACTTTAGCCAAGACACATTAGCCAAGACACATAAGCCGAGACACATTAGCCAAGACACATTAGCCAAGACACCTTAGCCAAGACACATTAGCCAAGACACCTTAGCCAAGACACCTTAGCCAAGACACTTTAGCCAAGACACATTAGCCAAGACACATTAGCCGAGACACCTTAGCCAAGACACCTTAGCGAAGACACCTTAGCCAAGACACCTTAGCCAAGACACCTTAGCCAAGACACTTTAGCCAAGACACATTAGCCAAGACACATAAGCCGAGACACATTAGCCAAGACACCTTAGCCAAGACACCTTAGCCAAGACACCTTAGCCAAGACACCTTAGCCAAGACACTTTAGCCAAGACACCTTAGCCAAGACACTTTAGCCGAGACACATTAGCCAAGACACATTAGCCAAGACACATTAGCCAAGACACCTTAGCCAAGACACCTTAGCCAAGACACATTAGCCGAGACACATTAGCCAAGACACATTAGCCAAGACACCTTAGCCAAGACACCTTAGCCGAGACACATTAGCCAAGACACCTTAGCCAAGACACTTTAGCCAAGACACATTAGCCAAGACACATTAGCCAAGACACATTAGCCAAGACACCTTAGCCAAGACACATTAGCCGAGACACATTAGCCAAGACACATTAGCCAAGACACCTTAGCCAAGACACCTTAGCCGAGACACATTAGCCAAGACACCTTAGCCAAGACACTTTAGCCAAGACACATTAGCCAAGACACCTTAGCCAAGACACTTTAGCCAAGACACATTAGCCAAGACACATTAGCCGAGACACCTTAGCCAAGACACCTTAGCCAAGACACCTTAGCCAAGACACCTTAGCCAAGACACCTTAGCCAAGACACTTTAGCCAAGACACCTTAGCCAAGACACTTTAGCCGAGACACCTTAGCCAAGACACCTTAGCCAAGACACATTAGCCAAGACACCTTAGCCAAGACACATTAGCCAAGACACCTTAGCCAAGACACATTAGCCAAGACACATTAGCCAAGACACCTTAGCCAAGACACCTTAGCTAAGACACCTTAGCCAAGACACATTAGCCGAGACACCTTAGCCAAGACACCTTAGCCAAGACACATTAGCCAAGACACCTTAGCCAAGACACATTAGCCAAGACACCTTAGCCAAGACACCTTAGCCAAGACACCTTAGCCAAGACACATTAGTCAAGACACATTAGCCAAGACACCTTAGCCAAGACACTTTAGCCAAGACACATTAGCCAAGACACCTTAGCCAAGACACCTTAGCCGAGACACATTAGCCAAGACACCTTAGCCAAGACACCTTAGCCAAGACACCTTAGCCAAGACACCTTAGCCAAGACACCTTAGCCAAGACACATTAGCCAAGACACCTTAGCCGAGACACATTAGCCAAGACACCTTAGCCAAGACACCTTAGCCGAGACACATTAGCCAAGACACCTTAGCCAAGACACCTTAGCCAAGACACCTTAGCCTAGACACCTTAGCCAAGACACATTAGCCGAGACACATTAGCCAAGACACCTTAGCCAAGACACCTTAGCCAAGACACATTAGCCAAGACACCTTAGCCAAGACACATTAGCCAAGACACATTAGCCAAGACACTTTAGCCAAGACACATTAGCCAAGACACCTTAGCCAAGACACCTTAGCCGAGACACATTAGCCAAGACACCTTAGCCAAGACACATTAGCCAAGACACCTTAGCCAAGACACCTTAGCCAAGACACCTTAGCCAAGACACCTTAGCCAAGACACCTTAGCCAAGACACCTTAGCCAAGACACTTTAGCCAAGACACATTAGCCAAGACACTTTAGCCAAGACACATTAGCCGAGACACATTAGCCAAGACACCTTAGCGAAGACACCTTAGCCAAGACACATTAGCCAAGACACCTTAGCCAAGACACTTTAGCCAAGACACATTAGCCGAGACACATTAGCCAAGACACCTTAGCGAAGACACCTTAGCCAAGACACATTAGCCAAGACACCTTAGCCAAGACACTTTAGCCAAGACACATTAGCCAAGACACATAAGCCGAGACACATTAGCCAAGACACATTAGCCAAGACACCTTAGCCAAGACACATTAGCCAAAACACCTTAGCCAAGACACCTTAGCCAAGACACTTTAGCCAAGACACATTAGCCAAGACACATTAGCCGAGACACCTTAGCCAAGACACCTTAGCCAAGACACCTTAGCCAAGACACCTTAGCCAAGACACCTTAGAAAAGGCACTTTAGCCAAGACACCTTAGCCAAGACACTTTAGCCGAGACACATTTGCCAAGACACATTAGCCAAGACACCTTAGCCAAGACACCTTAGCCAAGACACATTAGCCGAGACACATTAGCCAAGACACCTTAGCCAAGACACCTTAGCCAAGACACCTTAGCCAAGACACATTAGCCAAGACACCTTAGCCAAGACACCTTAGCCAAGACACATTAGCCGAGACACATTAGCCAAGACACATTAGCCAAGACACCTTAGCCAAGACACCTTAGCCGAGACACATTAGCCAAGACACCTTAGCCAAGACACTTTAGCCAAGACACATTAGCCAAGACACCTTAGCCAAGACACCTTAGCCGAGACACATTAGCCAAGACACCTTAGCCAAGACACCTTAGCCAAAACACATTAGCCAAGACACTTTAGCCAAGACACATTAGCCAAGACACATTAGCCAAGACACCTTAGCCAAGACACATTAGCCAAGACACCTTAGCCAAGACACCTTAGAAAAGACACCTTAGCCAAGACACATTAGCCGAGACACATTAGCCAAGACACCTTAGCGAAGACACCTTAGCCAAGACACCTTAGCCAAGACACCTTAGCCAAGACACTTTAGCCAAGACACATTAGCCAAGACACATAAGCCGAGACACCTAAGCCAAGACACATTAGCCAAGACACCTTAGCCAAGACACATAAGCCAAGACACCTTAGCCAAGACACCTTAGCCAAGACACCTTAGCCAAGACACCTTAGCCAAGACACCTTAGCCAAGACACCTTAGCCAAGACACCTTAGCCAAAACACCTTAGCCAAGACACCGTAGCTAAGACACCTTAGCCAAGACACATTAGCCAAGACACATTAGCCAAGACACCTTAGCCAAGACACATTAGCCAAGACACCTTAGCCAAGACACCTTAGCCAAGACACTTTAGCCAAGACACATTAGCCAAGACACATTAGCCAAGACACATAAGCCGAGACACATTAGCCAAGACACATTAGCCAAGACACCTTAGCCAAGACACATTAGCCGAGACACCTTAGCCAAGACACCTTAGCCAAGACACCTTAGCCAAGACACCTTAGCCAAGACACATTAGCCAAGACACATTAGCCAAGACACCTTAGCCAAGACACCTTAGCCAAGACACCTTAGCCAAGACACCTTAGCCAAAACACATTAGCCAAGACACCTTAGCTAAGACACCTTAGCCAAGACACATTAGCCAAGACACATTAGCCAAGACACCTTAGCCAAGACACATTAGCCAAGACACCTTAGCCAAGACACCTTAGCCAAGACACTTTAGCCAAGACACATTAGCCAAGACACATTAGCCAAGACACATAAGCCGAGACACATTAGCCAAGACACATTAGCCAAGACACCTTAGCCAAGACACATTAGCCGAGACACCTTAGCCAAGACACCTTAGCCAAGACACCTTAGCCAAGACACTTTAGCCAAGACACATTAGCCAAGACACCTTAGCCAAGACACCTTAGCCAAGACACCTTAGCCAAAACACATTAGCCAAGACACATTAGCTAAGACACCTTAGCCAAGACACATTAGCCAAGACACATTAGCCAAGACACCTTAGCCAAGACACCTTAGCCAAGACACCTTAGCCAAGACACATTAGCCAAGACACCTTAGCCAAAACACATTAGCCAAGACACCTTAGCTAAGACACCTTAGCCAAGACACATTAGCCGAGACACCTTAGCCAAGACACATTAGCCAAGACACCTTAGCCAAGACACATTAGCCAAGACACCTTAGCCAAGACACCTTAGCCAAGACACCTTAGCCAAGACACATTAGCCAAGACACATTAGCCAAGACACCTTAGCCAAGACACTTTAGCCAAGACACATTAGCCAAGACACCTTAGCCAAGACACCTTAGCCGAGACACATTAGCCAAGACACCTTAGCCAAGACACCTTAGCCAAGACACCTTAGCCAAGACACCTTAGCCAAGACACCTTAGCCAAGACACATTAGCCAAGACACCTTAGCCGAGACACATTAGCCAAGACACCTTAGCCAAGACACCTTAGCCGAGACACATTAGCCAAGACACCTTAGCCAAGACACCTTAGCCAAGACACCTTAGCCAAGACACCTTAGCCAAGACACATTAGCCGAGACACATTAGCCAAGACACCTTAGCCAAGACACCTTAGCCAAGACACATTAGCCAAGACACCTTAGCCAAGACACATTAGCCAAGACACATTAGCCAAGACACTTTAGCCAAGACACATTAGCCAAGACACCTTAGCCAAGACACCTTAGCCGAGACACATTAGCCAAGACACCTTAGCCAAGACACCTTAGCCAAGACACCTTAGCCAAGACACCTTAGCCAAGACACCTTAGCCAAGACACCTTAGCCAAGACACCTTAGCCAAGACACTTTAGCCAAGACACATTAGCCAAGACACTTTAGCCAAGACACATTAGCTGAGACACATTAGCCAAGACACCTTAGCGAAGACACCTTAGCCAAGACACATTAGCCAAGACACCTTAGCCAAGACACTTTAGCCAAGACACATTAGCCGAGACACATTAGCCAAGACACCTTAGCGAAGACACCTTAGCCAAGACACATTAGCCAAGACACCTTAGCCAAGACACTTTAGCCAAGACACATTAGCCAAGACACATAAGCCGAGACACATTAGCCAAGACACATTAGCCAAGACACCTTAGCCAAGACACATTAGCCAAAACACCTTAGCCAAGACACCTTAGCCAAGACACTTTAGCCAAGACACATTAGCCAAGACACATTAGCCGAGACACCTTAGCCAAGACACCTTAGCCAAGACACCTTAGCCAAGACACCTTAGCCAAGACACCTTAGAAAAGGCACTTTAGCCAAGACACCTTAGCCAAGACACTTTAGCCGAGACACATTTGCCAAGACACATTAGCCAAGACACCTTAGCCAAGACACCTTAGCCAAGACACATTAGCCAAGACACATTAGCCAAGACACATTAGCCGAGACACATTAGCCAAGACACCTTAGCGAAGACACCTTAGCCAAGACACATTAGCCAAGACACCTTAGCCAAGACACATTAGCCAAGACACATTAGCCAAGACACATAAGCCGAGACACATTAGCCAAGACACATTAGCCAAGACACCTTAGCCAAGACACATTAGCCAAAACACCTTAGCCAAGACACCTTAGCCAAGACACCTTAGCCAAGACACCTTAGCCAAGACACCTTAGCCAAGACACCTTAGCCAAGACACCTTAGCCAAGACACCTTAGCCAAAACACATTAGCCAAGACACCTTAGCTAAGACACCTTAGCCAAGACACATTAGCCAAGACACATTAGCCAAGACACCTTAGCCAAGACACATTAGCCAAGACACCTTAGCCAAGACACCTTAGCCAAAACACTTTAGCCAAGACACATTAGCCAAGACACATTAGCCAAGACACATAAGCCGAGACACATTAGCCAAGACACATTAGCCAAGACACCTTAGCCAAGACACATTAGCCGAGACACCTTAGCCAAGACACCTTAGCCAAGACACCTTAGCCAAGACACATAAGCCAAGACACCTTAGCCAAGACACCTTAGAAAAGACACCTTAGCCAAGACACATTAGCCAAGACACATTAGCCAAGACACCTAAGCCAAGACACATTAGCCAAGACACCTTAGCCAAGACACATAAGCCAAGACACCTTAGCCAAGACACCTTAGCCAAGACACCTTAGCCAAGACACCTTAGCCAAGACACCTTAGCCAAGACACCTTAGCCAAAACACCTTAGCCAAGACACCTTAGCTAAGACACCTTAGCCAAGACACATTAGCCAAGACACATTAGCCAAGACACCTTAGCCAAGACACATTAGCCAAGACACCTTAGCCAAGACACCTTAGCCAAGACACTTTAGCCAAGACACCTTAGCCAAGACACCTTAGCCAAGACACATAAGCCGAGACACATTAGCCAAGACACATTAGCCAAGACACCTTAGCCAAGACACATTAGCCGAGACACCTTAGCCAAGACACCTTAGCCAAGACACCTTAGCCAAGACACCTTAGCCAAGACACATTAGCCAAGACACATTAGCCAAGACACCTTAGCCAAGACACCTTAGCCAAGACACCTTAGCCAAGACACCTTAGCCAAAACACATTAGCCACGACACCTTAGCTAAGACACCTTAGCCAAGACACATTAGCCAAGACACATTAGCCAAGACACCTTAGCCAAGACACATTAGCCAAGACACCTTAGCCAAGACACCTTAGCCAAGACACTTTAGCCAAGACACATTAGCCAAGACACATTAGCCAAGACACATAAGCCGAGACACATTAGCCAAGACACATTAGCCAAGACACCTTAGCCAAGACACATTAGCCGAGACACCTTAGCCAAGACACCTTAGCCAAGACACCTTAGCCAAGACACTTTAGCCAAGACACATTAGCCAAGACACCTTAGCCAAGACACCTTAGCCAAGACACCTTAGCCAAAACACATTAGCCAAGACACCTTAGCTAAGACACCTTAGCCAAGACACATTAGCCAAGACACATTAGCCAAGACACCTTAGCCAAGACACCTTAGCCAAGACACCTTAGCCAAGACACATTAGCCAAGACACCTTAGCCAAAACACATTAGCCAAGACACCTTAGCTAAGACACCTTAGCCAAGACACATTAGCCGAGACACCTTAGCCAAGACACATTAGCCAAGACACCTTAGCCAAGACACATTAGCCAAGACACCTTAGCCAAGACACCTTAGCCAAGACACCTTAGCCAAGACACATTAGCCAAGACACATTAGCCAAGACACCTTAGCCAAGACACTTTAGCCAAGACACATTAGCCAAGACACCTTAGCCAAGACACCTTAGCCGAGACACATTAGCCAAGACACCTTAGCCAAGACACCTTAGCCAAGACACCTTAGCCAAGACACCTTAGCCAAGACACCTTAGCCAAGACACATTAGCCAAGACACCTTAGCCGAGACACATTAGCCAAGACACCTTAGCCAAGACACCTTAGCCGAGACACATTAGCCAAGACACCTTAGCCAAGACACCTTAGCCAAGACACCTTAGCCAAGACACCTTAGCCAAGACACATTAGCCGAGACACATTAGCCAAGACACCTTAGCCAAGACACCTTAGCCAAGACACATTAGCCAAGACACCTTAGCCAAGACACATTAGCCAAGACACATTAGCCAAGACACTTTAGCCAAGACACATTAGCCAAGACACCTTAGCCAAGACACCTTAGCCGAGACACATTAGCCAAGACACCTTAGCCAAGACACCTTAGCCAAGACACCTTAGCCAAGACACCTTAGCCAAGACACCTTAGCCAAGACACCTTAGCCAAGACACCTTAGAGAAAACACTTTAGCCAAGACACATTAGCCAAGACACTTTAGCCAAGACACATTAGCTGAGACACATTAGCCAAGACACCTTAGCGAAGACACCTTAGCCAAGACACATTAGCCAAGACACCTTAGCCAAGACACTTTAGCCAAGACACATTAGCCGAGACACATTAGCCAAGACACCTTAGCGAAGACACCTTAGCCAAGACACATTAGCCAAGACACCTTAGCCAAGACACTTTAGCCAAGACACATTAGCCAAGACACATAAGCCGAGACACATTAGCCAAGACACATTAGCCAAGACACCTTAGCCAAGACACATTAGCCAAAACACCTTAGCCAAGACACCTTAGCCAAGACACTTTAGCCAAGACACATTAGCCAAGACACATTAGCCGAGACACCTTAGCCAAGACACCTTAGCCAAGACACCTTAGCCAAGACACCTTAGCCAAGACACCTTAGAAAAGGCACTTTAGCCAAGACACCTTAGCCAAGACACTTTAGCCGAGACACATTTGCCAAGACACATTAGCCAAGACACCTTAGCCAAGACACCATAGCCAAGACACATTAGCCGAGACACATTAGCCAAGACACATTAGCCAAGACACCTTAGCCAAGACACCTTAGCCAAGACACATTAGCCAAGACACCTTAGCCAAGACACCTTAGCCAAGACACATTAGCCGAGACACATTAGCCAAGACACATTAGCCAAGACACCTTAGCCAAGACACCTTAGCCGAGACACATTAGCCAAGACACCTTAGCCAAGACACTTTAGCCAAGACACATTAGCCAAGACACCTTAGCCAAGACACCTTAGCCGAGACACATTAGTCAAGACACCTTAGCCAAGACACCTTAGCCAAAACACATTAGCCAAGACACTTTAGCCAAGACACATTAGCCAAGACACATTAGCCAAGACACCTTAGCCAAGACACATTAGCCAAGACACCTTAGCCAAGACACCTTAGAAAAGACACCTTAGCCAAGACACATTAGCCGAGACACATTAGCCAAGACACCTTAGCGAAGACACCTTAGCCAAGACACCTTAGCCAAGACACCTTAGCCAAGACACTTTAGCCAAGACACATTAGCCAAGACACATAAGCCGAGACACATTAGCCAAGACACATTAGCCAAGACACCTTAGCCAAGACACATAAGCCAAGACACCTTAGCCAAGACACCTTAGCCAAGACACCTTAGCCAAGACACCTTAGCCAAGACACCTTAGCCAAGACACCTTAGCCAAGACACCTTAGCCAAAACACCTTAGCCAAGACACCTTAGCTAAGACACCTTAGCCAAGACACATTAGCCAAGACACATTAGCCAAGACACCTTAGCCAAGACACATTAGCCAAGACACCTTAGCCAAGACACCTTAGCCAAGACACTTTAGCCAAGACACATTAGCCAAGACACATTAGCCAAGACACATAAGCCGAGACACATTAGCCAAGACACATTAGCCAAGACACCTTAGCCAAGACACATTAGCCGAGACACCTTAGCCAAGACACCTTAGCCAAGACACCTTAGCCAAGACACCTTAGCCAAGACACATTAGCCAAGACACATTAGCCAAGACACCTTAGCCAAGACACCTTAGCCAAGACACCTTAGCCAAGACACCTTAGCCAAAACACATTAGCCAAGACACCTTAGCTAAGACACCTTAGCCAAGACACATTAGCCAAGACACATTAGCCAAGACACCTTAGCCAAGACACATTAGCCAAGACACCTTAGCCAAGACACCTTAGCCAAGACACTTTAGCCAAGACACATTAGCCAAGACACATTAGCCAAGACACATAAGCCGAGACACATTAGCCAAGACACATTAGCCAAGACACCTTAGCCAAGACACATTAGCCGAGACACCTTAGCCAAGACACCTTAGCCAAGACACCTTAGCCAAGACACTTTAGCCAAGACACATTAGCCAAGACACCTTAGCCAAGACACCTTAGCCAAGACACCTTAGCCAAAACACATTAGCCAAGACACCTTAGCTAAGACACCTTAGCCAAGACACATTAGCCAAGACACATTAGCCAAGACACCTTAGCCAAGACACCTTAGCCAAGACACCTTAGCCAAGACACCTTAGCCAAGACACATTAGCCAAGACACATTAGCCAAGACACATAAGCCGAGACACATTAGCCAAGACACATTAGCCAAGACACCTTAGCCAAGACACATTAGCCGAGACACCTTAGCCAAGACACCTTAGCCAAGACACATTAGCCAAGACACCTTAGCCAAGACACATTAGCCAAGACACCTTAGCCAAGACACATTAGCCAAGACACCTTAGCCAAGACACCTTAGCCAAGACACATTAGCCAAGACACCTTAGCCAAGACACCTTAGCCAAGACACTCTAGCCGAGACACATTAGCCAAGACACCTTAGCCAAGACACCTTAGCCAAGACACATTAGCCAAGACACATTAGCCAAGACACCTTAGCCAAGACACCTTAGCCAAGACACCTTAGCCAAGACACCTTAGCCAAGACACCTTAGCCAAGACACTTTAGCCAAGACACATTAGCCAAGACACCTTAGCTGAGACACATTAGCCAAGACACCTTAGCCAAGACACATTAGCCAAGACACATTAGCCAAGACACCTTAGCCAAGACACCTTAGCCAAGACACATTAGCCGAGACACATTAGCCAAGACACCTTAGCCAAGACACCTTAGCCAAGACACCTTAGCCAAGACACCTTAGCCAAGACACATTAGCCGAGACATATTAGCCAAGACACCTTAGCCAAGACACCTTAGCCAAGACACCTTAGCCAAGACACATTAGCCAAGACACCTTAGCCAAGACACCTTAGCCAAGACACCTTAGCCAAGCATCTTAGCCAAGACACATTAGCCAAGACACATAAGCCGAGACACATTAGCCAAGACACATTAGCCAAGACACCTTAGCCAAGACACATTAGCCGAGACACCTTAGCCAAGACACCTTAGCCAAGACACCTTAGCCAAGACACTTTAGCCAAGACACATTAGCCAAGACACATTAGCCAAGACACATAAGCCGAGACACATTAGCCAAGACACATTAGCCTAGACACCTTAGCCAAGACACATTAGCCGAGACACCTTAGCCAAGACACCTTAGTCAAGACACCTTAGCCAAGACACCTTAGCCAAGACACCTTAGCCAAGACACCTTAGCCAAAACACATTAGCCAAGACACCTTAGCTAAGACACCTTAGCCAAGACACATTAGTCAAGACACCTTAGCCAAGACACATTAGCCAAGACACCTTAGCCAAGACACATTAGCCAAGACACCTTAGCCAAGACACATTAGCCAAGACACCTTAGCCAAGACACCTTAGCCAAGACACATTAGCCAAGACACCTTAGCCAAAACACATTAGCCAAGACACCTTAGCCAAGACACCTTAGCCAAGACACATTAGCCGAGACACCTTAGCCAAGACACCTTAGCCAAGACACATTAGCCAAGACACCTTAGCCAAGACACATTAGCCAAGACACCTTAGCCAAGACACCTTAGCCAAGACACCTTAGCCAAGACACATTAGCCAAGACACATTAGCCAAGACACCTTAGCCAAGACACTTTAGCCAAGACACATTAGCCAAGACACCTTAGCCCAGACACATTAGCCAAGACACATTAGCCAAGACACATTAGCCAAGACACATAAGCCGAGACACATTAGCCAAGACACATTAGCCAAGACACATAAGCCGAGACACCTTAGCCAAGACACTTTAGCCAAGACACATTAGCCGAGACACATTAGCCAAGACACCTTAGCGAAGACACCTTAGCCAAGACACATTAGCCAAGACACCTTAGCCAAGACACTTTAGCCAAGACACATTAGCCAAGACACATAAGCCGAGACACATTAGCCAAGACACATTAGCCAAGACACCTTAGCCAAGACACATTAGCCAAGACACCTTAGCCAAGACACCTTAGCCAAGACACTTTAGCCAAGACACATTAGCCAAGACACATTAGCCGAGACACCTTAGCCAAGACACCTTAGCCAAGACACCTTAGCCAAGACACCTTAGCCAAGACACCTTAGCCAAGACACTTTAGCCAAGACACCTTAGCCAAGACACTTTAGCCGAGACACATTAGCCAAGACACATTAGCCAAGACACATTAGCCAAGACACCTTAGCCAAGACACATTAGCCGAGACACATTAGCCAAGACACATTAGCCAAGACACCTTAGCCAAGACACCTTAGCCGAGACACATTAGCCAAGACACCTTAGCCAAGACACTTTAGCCAAGACACATTAGCCAAGACACCTTAGCCAAGACACCTTAGCCGAGACACATTAGCCAAGACACCTTAGCCAAGACACCTTAGCCAAGACACCTTAGCCAAGACACATTAGCCAAGACACATTAGCCAAGACACCTTAGCCAAGACACTTTAGCCAAGACACATTAGCCAAGACACCTTAGCCAAGACACCTTAGCCGAGACACATTAGCCAAGACACCTTAGCCAAGACACCTTAGCCAAGACACCTTAGCCAAGACACCTTAGCCAAGACACCTTAGCCAAGACACCTTAGCCAAGACACCTTAGCCAAGACACATTAGCCAAGACACCTTAGCCGAGACACATTAGCCAAGACACCTTAGCCAAGACACCTTAGCCGAGACACATTAGCCAAGACACCTTAGCCAAGACACCTTAGCCAAGACACCTTAGCCAAGACACCTTAGCCAAGACACTTTAGCCGAGACACATTAGCCAAGACACCTTAGCCAAGACACCTTAGCCAAGACACATTAGCCAAGACACCTTAGCCAAGACACCTTAGAAAAGGCACTTTAGCCAAGACACCTTAGCCAAGACACTTTAGCCGAGACACATTTGCCAAGACACATTAGCCAAGACACCTTAGCCAAGACACCATAGCCAAGACACATTAGCCGAGACACATTAGCCAAGACACATTAGCCAAGACACCTTAGCCAAGACACCTTAGCCAAGACACATTAGCCAAGACACCTTAGCCAAGACACCTTAGCCAAGACACATTAGCCGAGACACATTAGCCAAGACACATTAGCCAAGACACCTTAGCCAAGACACCTTAGCCGAGACACATTAGCCAAGACACCTTAGCCAAGACACTTTAGCCAAGACACATTAGCCAAGACACCTTAGCCAAGACACCTTAGCCGAGACACATTAGTCAAGACACCTTAGCCAAGACACCTTAGCCAAAACACATTAGCCAAGACACTTTAGCCAAGACACATTAGCCAAGACACATTAGCCAAGACACCTTAGCCAAGACACATTAGCCAAGACACCTTAGCCAAGACACCTTAGAAAAGACACCTTAGCCAAGACACATTAGCCGAGACACATTAGCCAAGACACCTTAGCGAAGACACCTTAGCCAAGACACCTTAGCCAAGACACCTTAGCCAAGACACTTTAGCCAAGACACATTAGCCAAGACACATAAGCCGAGACACATTAGCCAAGACACATTAGCCAAGACACCTTAGCCAAGACACATAAGCCAAGACACCTTAGCCAAGACACCTTAGCCAAGACACCTTAGCCAAGACACCTTAGCCAAGACACCTTAGCCAAGACACCTTAGCCAAGACACCTTAGCCAAAACACCTTAGCCAAGACACCTTAGCTAAGACACCTTAGCCAAGACACATTAGCCAAGACACATTAGCCAAGACACCTTAGCCAAGACACATTAGCCAAGACACCTTAGCCAAGACACCTTAGCCAAGACACTTTAGCCAAGACACATTAGCCAAGACACATTAGCCAAGACACATAAGCCGAGACACATTAGCCAAGACACATTAGCCAAGACACCTTAGCCAAGACACATTAGCCGAGACACCTTAGCCAAGACACCTTAGCCAAGACACCTTAGCCAAGACACCTTAGCCAAGACACATTAGCCAAGACACATTAGCCAAGACACCTTAGCCAAGACACCTTAGCCAAGACACCTTAGCCAAGACACCTTAGCCAAAACACATTAGCCAAGACACCTTAGCTAAGACACCTTAGCCAAGACACATTAGCCAAGACACATTAGCCAAGACACCTTAGCCAAGACACATTAGCCAAGACACCTTAGCCAAGACACCTTAGCCAAGACACTTTAGCCAAGACACATTAGCCAAGACACATTAGCCAAGACACATAAGCCGAGACACATTAGCCAAGACACATTAGCCAAGACACCTTAGCCAAGACACATTAGCCGAGACACCTTAGCCAAGACACCTTAGCCAAGACACCTTAGCCAAGACACTTTAGCCAAGACACATTAGCCAAGACACCTTAGCCAAGACACCTTAGCCAAGACACCTTAGCCAAAACACATTAGCCAAGACACCTTAGCTAAGACACCTTAGCCAAGACACATTAGCCAAGACACATTAGCCAAGACACCTTAGCCAAGACACCTTAGCCAAGACACCTTAGCCAAGACACCTTAGCCAAGACACATTAGCCAAGACACATTAGCCAAGACACATAAGCCGAGACACATTAGCCAAGACACATTAGCCAAGACACCTTAGCCAAGACACATTAGCCGAGACACCTTAGCCAAGACACCTTAGCCAAGACACATTAGCCAAGACACCTTAGCCAAGACACATTAGCCAAGACACCTTAGCCAAGACACATTAGCCAAGACACCTTAGCCAAGACACCTTAGCCAAGACACATTAGCCAAGACACCTTAGCCAAGACACCTTAGCCAAGACACTCTAGCCGAGACACATTAGCCAAGACACCTTAGCCAAGACACCTTAGCCAAGACACATTAGCCAAGACACATTAGCCAAGACACCTTAGCCAAGACACCTTAGCCAAGACACCTTAGCCAAGACACCTTAGCCAAGACACCTTAGCCAAGACACTTTAGCCAAGACACATTAGCCAAGACACCTTAGCTGAGACACATTAGCCAAGACACCTTAGCCAAGACACATTAGCCAAGACACATTAGCCAAGACACCTTAGCCAAGACACCTTAGCCAAGACACATTAGCCGAGACACATTAGCCAAGACACCTTAGCCAAGACACCTTAGCCAAGACACCTTAGCCAAGACACCTTAGCCAAGACACATTAGCCGAGACATATTAGCCAAGACACCTTAGCCAAGACACCTTAGCCAAGACACCTTAGCCAAGACACATTAGCCAAGACACCTTAGCCAAGACACCTTAGCCAAGACACCTTAGCCAAGCATCTTAGCCAAGACACATTAGCCAAGACACATAAGCCGAGACACATTAGCCAAGACACATTAGCCAAGACACCTTAGCCAAGACACATTAGCCGAGACACCTTAGCCAAGACACCTTAGCCAAGACACCTTAGCCAAGACACTTTAGCCAAGACACATTAGCCAAGACACATTAGCCAAGACACATAAGCCGAGACACATTAGCCAAGACACATTAGCCTAGACACCTTAGCCAAGACACATTAGCCGAGACACCTTAGCCAAGACACCTTAGTCAAGACACCTTAGCCAAGACACCTTAGCCAAGACACCTTAGCCAAGACACCTTAGCCAAAACACATTAGCCAAGACACCTTAGCTAAGACACCTTAGCCAAGACACATTAGTCAAGACACCTTAGCCAAGACACATTAGCCAAGACACCTTAGCCAAGACACATTAGCCAAGACACCTTAGCCAAGACACATTAGCCAAGACACCTTAGCCAAGACACCTTAGCCAAGACACATTAGCCAAGACACCTTAGCCAAAACACATTAGCCAAGACACCTTAGCCAAGACACCTTAGCCAAGACACATTAGCCGAGACACCTTAGCCAAGACACCTTAGCCAAGACACATTAGCCAAGACACCTTAGCCAAGACACATTAGCCAAGACACCTTAGCCAAGACACCTTAGCCAAGACACCTTAGCCAAGACACATTAGCCAAGACACATTAGCCAAGACACCTTAGCCAAGACACTTTAGCCAAGACACATTAGCCAAGACACCTTAGCCCAGACACATTAGCCAAGACACATTAGCCAAGACACATTAGCCAAGACACATAAGCCGAGACACATTAGCCAAGACACATTAGCCAAGACACATAAGCCGAGACACCTTAGCCAAGACACTTTAGCCAAGACACATTAGCCGAGACACATTAGCCAAGACACCTTAGCGAAGACACCTTAGCCAAGACACATTAGCCAAGACACCTTAGCCAAGACACTTTAGCCAAGACACATTAGCCAAGACACATAAGCCGAGACACATTAGCCAAGACACATTAGCCAAGACACCTTAGCCAAGACACATTAGCCAAGACACCTTAGCCAAGACACCTTAGCCAAGACACTTTAGCCAAGACACATTAGCCAAGACACATTAGCCGAGACACCTTAGCCAAGACACCTTAGCCAAGACACCTTAGCCAAGACACCTTAGCCAAGACACCTTAGCCAAGACACTTTAGCCAAGACACCTTAGCCAAGACACTTTAGCCGAGACACATTAGCCAAGACACATTAGCCAAGACACATTAGCCAAGACACCTTAGCCAAGACACATTAGCCGAGACACATTAGCCAAGACACATTAGCCAAGACACCTTAGCCAAGACACCTTAGCCGAGACACATTAGCCAAGACACCTTAGCCAAGACACTTTAGCCAAGACACATTAGCCAAGACACCTTAGCCAAGACACCTTAGCCGAGACACATTAGCCAAGACACCTTAGCCAAGACACCTTAGCCAAGACACCTTAGCCAAGACACATTAGCCAAGACACATTAGCCAAGACACCTTAGCCAAGACACTTTAGCCAAGACACATTAGCCAAGACACCTTAGCCAAGACACCTTAGCCGAGACACATTAGCCAAGACACCTTAGCCAAGACACCTTAGCCAAGACACCTTAGCCAAGACACCTTAGCCAAGACACCTTAGCCAAGACACCTTAGCCAAGACACCTTAGCCAAGACACATTAGCCAAGACACCTTAGCCGAGACACATTAGCCAAGACACCTTAGCCAAGACACCTTAGCCGAGACACATTAGCCAAGACACCTTAGCCAAGACACCTTAGCCAAGACACCTTAGCCAAGACACCTTAGCCAAGACACTTTAGCCGAGACACATTAGCCAAGACACCTTAGCCAAGACACCTTAGCCAAGACACATTAGCCAAGACACCTTAGCCAAGACACATTAGCCAAGACACATTAGCCAAGACACCTTAGCCAAGACACTTTAGCCAAGACACATTAGCCGAGACACATTAGCCAAGACACCTTAGCGAAGACACCTTAGCCAAGACACATTAGCCAAGACACCTTAGCATAGACACTTTAGCCAGGACACATTAGCCGAGACACATTAGCCAAGACACCTTAGCCAAGACACATTAGCCAAGACACCTTAGCCAAGACACTTTAGCCAAGACACATTAGCCAAGACACATAAGCCGAGACACATTAGCCAAGACACATTAGCCAAGACACCTTAGCCAAGACACATTAGCCAAAACACCTTAGCCAAGACACCTTAGCCAAGACACTTTAGCCAAGACACATTAGCCAAGACACATTAGCCGAGACACCTTAGCTAAGACACCTTAGCCAAGACACCTTAGCCAAGACACCTTAGCCAAGACACCTTAGAAAAGGCACTTTAGCCAAGACACCTTAGCCAAGACACTTTAGTCGAGACACATTTGCCAAGACACATTAGCCAAGACACCTTAGCCAAGACACCTTAGCCAAGACACATTAGCCAAGACACATTAGCCAAGACACCTTAGCCAAGACACATTAGCCAAGACACATTAGCCAAGACACCTTAGCCAAGACACATTAGCCAAGACACCTTAGCCAAGACACCTTAGCCAAGACACTTTAGCCAAGACACATTAGCCAAGACACATTAGCCAAGACACATAAGCCGAGACACATTAGCCAAGACACATTAGCCAAGACACCTTAGCCAAGACACATTAGCCGAGACACCTTAGCCAAGACACCTTAGCCAAGACACCTTAGCCAAGACACCTTAGCCAAGACACATTAGCCAAGACACATTAGCCAAGACACCTTAGCCAAGACACATTAGCCGAGACATATTAGCCAAGACACCTTAGCCAAGACACCTTAGCCAAGACACCTTAGCCAAGACACATTAGCCAAGACACCTTAGCCAAGACACCTTAGCCAAGACACCTTAGCCAAGCATCTTAGCCAAGACACCTTAGCCAAGACACCTTAGCCAAGACACCTTAGCCAAGACACATTAGCCAAGACACCTTAGCCAAGACACATAAGCCGAGACACATTAGCCAAGACACATAAGCCAAGACACCTTAGCCAAGACACATTAGCCGAGACACCTTAGCCAAGACACCTTAGCCAAGACACCTTAGCCAAGACACTTTAGCCAAGACACATTAGCCAAGACACCTTAGCCAAGACACCTTAGCCAAGACACCTTAGCCAAAACACATTAGCCAAGACACCTTAGCTAAGACACCTTAGCCAAGACACATTAGCCAAGACACCTTAGCCAAGACACATTAGCCAAGACACATTAGCCAAGACACCTTCGCCAAGACACCTAAGCCAAGACACCTTAGCCAAGACACATTAGCCAAGACACCTTAGCCAAAACACATTAGCCAAGACACTTTAGCCAAGACACATTAGCCAAGACACATTAGCCAAGACACCTTAGCCAAGACACATTAGCCAAGACACCTTAGCCAAGACACCTTAGCCAAGACACCTTAGCCAAGACACATTAGCCAAGACACATTAGCCAAGACACCTTAGCGAAGACACCTTAGCCAAGACACCTTAGCCAAGACACCTTAGCCAAGACACTTTAGCCAAGACACATTAGCCAAGACACATAAGCCGATACACATTAGCCAAGACACATTAGCCAAGACACCTTAGCCAAGACACATTAGCCAAGACACCTTAGCCAAGACACCTTAGCCAAGACACCTTAGCCAAGACACCTTAGCCAAGACACCTTAGCCAAGACACCTTAGCCAAGACACCTTAGCCAAGACACATTAGCCAAGACACCTTAGCTAAGACACCTTAGCCAAGACACATTAGCCAAGACACCTTAGCCAAGACACATTAGCCAAGACACCTTAGCCAAGACACCTTAGCCAAGACACTTTAGCCAAGACACATTAGCCGAGACACATTAGCCAAGACACATAAGCCGAGACACATTAGCCAAGACACATTAGCCAAGACACCTTAGCCAAGACACATTAGCCGAGACACCTTAGCCAAGACACCTTAGCCAAGACACCTTAGCCAAGACACTTTAGCCAAGACACATTAGCCAAGACACATTAGCCAAGACACATAAGCCGAGACACATTAGCCAAGACACATTAGCCTAGACACCTTAGCCAAGACACATTAGCCGAGACACCTTAGCCAAGACACCTTAGCCAAGACACCTTAGCCAAGACACGTTAGCCAAGACACCTTAGCCAAGACACCTTAGCCAAAACACATTAGCCAAGACACCTTAGCTAAGACACCTTAGCCAAGACACATTAGTCAAGACACCTTAGCCAAGACACATTAGCCAAGACACCTTAGCCAAGACACATTAGCCAAGACACCTTAGCCAAGACACATTAGCCAAGACACCTTAGCCAAGACACCTTAGCCAAGACACATTAGCCAAGACACCTTAGCCAAAACACATTAGCCAAGACACCTTAGCCAAGACACCTTAGCCAAGACACATTAGCCGAGACACCTTAGCCAAGACACCTTAGCCAAGACACATTAGCCAAGACACCTTAGCCAAGACACATTAGCCAAGACACCTTAGCCAAGACACCTTAGCCAAGACACCTTAGCCAAGACACATTAGCCAAGACACATTAGCCAAGACACCTTAGCCAAGACACTTTAGCCAAGACACATTAGCCAAGACACCTTAGCCAAGACACCTTAGCCGAGACACATTAGCCAAGACACATTAGCCAAGACACCTTAGCCAAGACACCTTAGCCAAGACACCTTAGCCAAGACACCTTAGCCAAGACACTTTAGCCAAGACACATTAGCCAAGACACATAAGCCGAGACACATTAGCCAAGACACATTAGCCAAGACACATAAGCCGAGACACCTTAGCCAAGACACTTTAGCCAAGACACATTAGCCGAGACACATTAGCCAAGACACCTTAGCGAAGACACCTTAGCCAAGACACATTAGCCAAGACACCTTAGCCAAGACACTTTAGCCAAGACACATTAGCCAAGACACATAAGCCGAGACACATTAGCCAAGACACATTAGCCAAGACACCTTAGCCAAGACACATTAGCCAAGACACCTTAGCCAAGACACCTTAGCCAAGACACTTTAGCCAAGACACATTAGCCAAGACACATTAGCCGAGACACCTTAGCCAAGACACCTTAGCCAAGACACCTTAGCCAAGACACCTTAGCCAAGACACCTTAGCCAAGACACTTTAGCCAAGACACCTTAGCCAAGACACTTTAGCCGAGACACATTAGCCAAGACACATTAGCCAAGACACATTAGCCAAGACACCTTAGCCAAGACACATTAGCCGAGACACATTAGCCAAGACACATTAGCCAAGACACCTTAGCCAAGACACCTTAGCCGAGACACATTAGCCAAGACACCTTAGCCAAGACACTTTAGCCAAGACACATTAGCCAAGACACCTTAGCCAAGACACCTTAGCCGAGACACATTAGCCAAGACACCTTAGCCAAGACACCTTAGCCAAGACACCTTAGCCAAGACACATTAGCCAAGACACCTTAGCCAAGACACATTAGCCAAGACACCTTAGCCAAGACACCTTAGCCAAGACACATAAGCCAAGACACCTTATCCAAAACACATTAGCCAAGACACCTTAGCTAAGACACCTTAGCCAAGACACATTAGCCGAGACACCTTAGCCAAGACACCTTAGCCAAGACACATTAGCCAAGACACATTAGCCAAGACACCTTAGCCAAGACACCTTAGCCAAGACACCTTAGCCAAGACACATTAGCCAAGACACATTAGCCAAGACACCTTAGCCAAGACACTTTAGCCAAGACACATTAGCCAAGACACCTTAGCCAAGACACCTTAGCCGAGACACATTAGCCAAGACACCTTAGCCAAGACACCTTAGCCAAGACACCTTAGCCAAGACACCTTAGCCAAGACACCTTAGCCAAGACACCTTAGCCAAGACACCTTAGCCAAGACACCTTAGCCAAGACACATTAGCCAAGACACCTTAGCCGAGACACATTAGCCAAGACACCTTAGCCAAGACACCTTAGCCGAGACACATTAGCCAAGACACCTTAGCCAAGACACCTTAGCCAAGACACCTTAGCCAAGACACCTTAGCCAAGACACTTTAGCCGAGACACATTAGCCAAGACACCTTAGCCAAGACACCTTAGCCAAGACACATTAGCCAAGACACCTTAGCCAAGACACATTAGCCAAGACACATTAGCCAAGACATCTTAGCCAAAACACATTAGCCAAGACACCTTAGCCAAGACACTTTAGCCGAGACACATTAGCCAAGACACCTTAGCCGAGACACATTAGCCAAGACACCTTAGCGAAGACACCTTAGCCAAGACACATTAGCCAAGACACCTTAGCCAAGACACTTTAGCCAAGACACATTAGCCGAGACACATTAGCCAAGACACCTTAGCCAAGACACATTAGCCAAGACACCTTAGCCAAGACACTTTAGCCAAGACACATTAGCCAAGACACATAAGCCGAGACACATTAGCCAAGACACATTAGCCAAGACACCTTAGCCAAGACACATTAGCCAAAACACCTTAGCCAAGACACCTTAGCCAAGACACTTTAGCCAAGACACATTAGCCAAGACACATTAGCCGAGACACCTTAGCCAAGACACCTTAGCCAAGACACCTTAGCCAAGACACCTTAGCCAAGACACCTTAGAAAAGGCACTTTAGCCAAGACACCTTAGCCAAGACACTTTAGCCGAGACACATTTGCCAAGACACATTAGCCAAGACACCTTAGCCAAGACACCTTAGCCAAGACACATTAGCCGAGACACATTAGCCAAGACACATTAGCCAAGACACCTTCGCCAAGACACCTTAGCCAAGACACATTAGCCAAGACACCTTAGCCAAGACACCTTAGCCAAGACACATTAGCCGAGACACATTAGCCAAGACACATTAGCCAAGACACCTTAGCCAAGACACCTTAGCCGAGACACATTAGCCAAGACACCTTAGCCAAGACACTTTAGCCAAGACACATTAGCCAAGACACCTTAGCCAAAACACATTAGCCAAGACACTTTAGCCAAGACACATTAGCCAAGACACATTAGCCAAGACACCTTAGCCAAGACACATTAGCCAAGACACCTTAGCCAAGACACCTTAGAAAAGACACCTTAGCCAAGACACATTAGCCGAGACACATTAGCCAAGACACCTTAGCGAAGACACCTTAGCCAAGACACCTTAGCCAAGACACCTTAGCCAAGACACTTTAGCCAAGACACATTAGCCAAGACACATAAGCCGAGACACATTAGCCAAGACACATTAGCCAAGACACCTTAGCCAAGACACATAAGCCAAGACACCTTAGCCAAGACACCTTAGCCAAGACACCTTAGCCAAGACACCTTAGCCAAGACACCTTAGCCAAGACACCTTAGCCAAGACACCTTAGCCAAAACACTTTAGCCAAGACACATTAGCCAAGACACATTAGCCAAGACACATAAGCCGAGACACATTAGCCAAGACACCTTAGCCAAGACACATTAGTCAAGACACCTTAGCCAAGACACCTTAGCTAAGACACCTTAGCCAAGACACATTAGCCAAGACACATTAGCCAAGACACCTTAGCCAAGACACATTAGCCAAGACACCTTAGCCAAGACACATTAGCCAAGACACCTTAGCCAAGACACCTTAGCCAAGACACCTTAGCCAAGACACATTAGCCAAGACACATTAGCTAAGACACATAAGCCGAGATACCTTAGCCAAGACACATTAGCCAAGACACCTTAGCCAAGACACATTAGCCGAGACACCTTAGCCAAGACACCTTAGCCAAGACACCTTAGCCAAGACACCTTAGCCAAGACACATTAGCATAGACACATTAGCCAAGACACATTAGCCAAGACACCTTAGCCAAGACACCTTAGCCAAGACACTTTAGCCAAGACACATTAGCCAAGACACATTAGCTAAGACACATAAGCCGAGATACCTTAGCCAAGACACATTAGCCAAGACACCTTAGCCAAGACACATTAGCCGAGACACCTTAGCCAAGACACCTTAGCCAAGACACCTTAGCCAAGACACCTTAGCCAAGACACATTAGCATAGACACATTAGCCAAGACACCTTAGCCAAGACACCTTAGCCAAGACACCTTAGCCAAGACACCTTAGCCAAAACACATTAGCCAAGACACCTTAGCTAAGACACCTTAGCCAAGACACATTAGCCAAGACACATTAGCCAAGACACCTTAGCCAAGACACATTAGCCAAGACACCTTAGCCAAGACACCTTAGCCAAGACACTTTAGCCAAGACACATTAGCCAAGACACATTAGCCAAGACACATAAGCCGAGACACATTAGCCAAGACACATTAGCCAAGACACCTTAGCCAAGACACATTAGCCGAGACACCTTAGCCAAGACACCTTAGCCAAGACACCTTAGCCAAGACACTTTAGCCAAGACACATTAGCCAAGACACCTTAGCCAAGACACCTTAGCCAAGACACCTTAGCCAAAACACATTAGCCAAGACACCTTAGCTAAGACACCTTAGCCAAGACACATTAGCCAAGACACATTAGCCAAGACACCTTAGCCAAGACACCTTAGCCAAGACACCTTAGCCAAGACACATTAGCCAAGACACCTTAGCCAAAACACATTGGCCAAGACACCTTAGCTAAGACACCTTAGCCAAGACACATTAGCCAAGACACATTAGCCAAGACACCTTAGCCAAGACACCTTAGCCAAGACACCTTAGCCAAGACACATTAGCCAAGACACCTTAGCCAAAACACATTAGCCAAGACACCTTAGCTAAGACACCTTAGCCAAGACACATTAGCCGAGACACCTTAGCCAAGACACCTTAGCCAAGACACATTAGCCGAGACACCTTAGCCAAGACACCTTAGCCAAGACACCTTAGCCAAGACACCTTAGCCAAGACACATTAGCCAAGACACATTAGCCAAGACACATAAGCCGAGACACATTAGCCAAGACACATTAGCCAAGACACCTTAGCCAAGACACATTAGCCGAGACACCTTAGCCAAGACACCTTAGCCAAGACACATTAGCCAAGACACATTAGCCAAGACACATAAGCCGAGACACATTAGCCAAGACACATTAGCCAAGACACCTTAGCCAAGACACATTAGCCGAGACACCTTAGCCAAGACACCTTAGCCAAGACACATTAGCCAAGACACCTTAGCCAAGACACATTAGCCAAGACACATTAGCCAAGACACATTAGCCAAGACACCTTAGCCAAGACACCTTAGCCAAGACACATAAGCCGAGACACATGAGCCAAGACACATTAGCCAAGACACCTTAGCAAAGACACCTTAGCCAAGACACCTTAGCCAAGACACTTTAGCCAAGACACATTAGCCAAGACACATTAGCCAAGACACATTAGCCAAGACACATAAGCCGAGACACATTAGCCAAGACACATTAGCCAAGACACCTTAGCCAAGACACATTAGCCGAGACACCTTAGCCAAGACACCTTAGCCAAGACACCTTAGCCAAGACACCTTAGCCAAGACACATAAGCCGAGACACATTAGCCAAGACACATTAGCCAAGACACCTTAGCCAAGACACCTTAGCCAAGACACCTTAGCCAAGACACTTTAGCCAAGACACATTAGCCAAGACACATTAGCCAAGACACATAAGCCGAGACACATTAGCCAAGACACATTAGCCAAGACACCTTAGCCAAGACACATTAGCCGAGACACCTTAGCCAAGACACCTTAGCCAAGACACATTAGCCAAGACACCTTAGCCAAGACACATTAGCCAAGACACATTAGCCAAGACACCTTAGCCAAGACACCTTAGCCAAGACACCTTAGCCAAAACACATTAGCCAAGACACCTTAGCTAAGACACCTTAGCCAAGACACATTAGCCAAGACACATTAGCCAAGACACATTAGCCAAGACACATAGGAGTAGTAGAGGGAGTGTGAGTGACAGTCGGTGCAAGCAGACGTGTAGTGTTTTGCGATCCGTGGTTTTATATAAATAATTTGGTGTAAAGTCGCGTTGGTCGTGATAAATTCGACACAAGTGCAAAGTTCAAAGTGCTAAGTGAACATTGTTGTGGAGTGTGCGAGTTTGCACCCCTTTTTTGAAGCGAAAGGAAGGAAATTAAAAACTGCATTCGCGGCCGTGCATCTTCGGCTTCAGGTCGCTTCGGCGACAGGCAGCCTGCTGCATCTTTCGTGTGAAGTGCTTTGGTATCGAGGGACAGACTAGTGTGCTGAAACCTTAGTGCTCGTGGGTGGCTTGCGTTTTGTTTACTAACAAAAACGGTGCGTCGCTAGCAACAAAGTGTTTGGTACGGTGCTTGGTACGAATCAGTATTTTGCGCGGCGCGTCCTTTGTGTCGATCGAAAATAGTATTCGTGAGGGCAGCAGGCGTCCCCACGCACATTAAAGTAAAACGTGTCTCCACGCACATAAGTACATGTGCGTCCCTGGTTTAGTGCGACGTTGCGTACACTGATCCTGACTACGTGCTGTTCGAACGTGAGTGTGAGCCTACGTGAGTGTTCGTATAGTGCGTCAGATGGTGTTCAGCGGTGAGTGCTGTGCTTAAGGCTCATTTACACGAGCGAAACGCAGCATTTTTAAAATGAGTGAACACGAAGGAAGTCACCCAAACGCATTGGGCACTGCACTGAGCGTTTTCTTCGGCCGTAGCAGTAAAACTGTGCGTTCTCCGCCCAGTGGAAATTCCCAGTCGGTAGAAGAAGGAAAGAAGGACAGTGAAGGACAGGGAGCAGGTGAGCATACTACAATCGAATGTTGCGATTTAGCTCAGGAAGCACAGGCGGAAAAAGATCCTGCAGGTATTGCTGGCGGAAAAAAGCTTGTGCAGATGCAAATATTTCCGAGGCAGGAGAGCGCCGAAGCATTGACCAAAAGCAGGCTTCAAGAAGCGCTTGACACGGCGCGTGAGTTGCACCTGTACACTAAGGATCGCAACAATGTCCATGCGCCGATAAAGAGGATGTCGGTGAAAATATTAAATGCTCTTAGCAACGTGGAACGTGAGCTTGCTACCTTGAAGCTGCGAGCAGAAAGAGCGGAAAAGGCACTAAGCTATGCCGAAGTAACCCGCGATTCATCGGCTACTCCTGTTATCCCTCCGGCAGGCCCCTCGAAACGTGGGAGAAACCAGAGAACACCGGAGGCCGATGTAGAAGGACAAAAGAAGCAGAAGAGCAATGTTACGGAGAAGAAAATGCCGACCTCAGCCGATGAAAGCAGCGAGTCTCAGTGGAATACTGTTGTAAGGAGAAAACAGCAGAGACCAACACCCGCAGAAGAAAAACATGCTGCTTGGACTTATCCTCCAGCGAAACCGCAAGTGCGTCCGAAAACAGAAGCCATAGTGATCGGGCTTAACGAAAAAGATTCCTACGCGGATATCTTACGGCGTGTTAAGACAGACCCAAAGCTACAGACGCTGGGTAAACAGGTCTCGAAGATCAGGCGCACGCGAGAAGGAAATATGATCTTCGAGCTGAAAAAGGACGAAACGGCCTGTGGGACGAATTACAAGGATCTCCTACAGGAGTCTGTGGGAGAAGCGGGGAAAGTAACAGTACGTGGCAACGAGGCGACAATTGAATGTCGTGATATAGATGAAGTTACAGCAGCAGAGACAGTTGAACTCGCTTTGCGAAGTCGGTTCGAACTAGGAAATGCCACCGTGGAAATAAAGATGAAACCGGCGTTTAATGGAACGCAGACGGCGTACATAAAAATGCCGTTAAAGCAAGCGTTGATTGTAGCAGAAGCCAGAGAGGTAGAGGTTGATTGGTCAATCTGTCGCGTCCGCATTTTGCCCCAGACCAGAAGGTGTTATCGTTGTTGGGAGTTCGACCATGTCCTACGTGACTGTAAGGGCCCAGACAGAAGAGAGCACTGTCTACGCTGCGGTGAAAAAGGGCATCAAGCACGAACCTGCGTCAAACCAGCAGTGTGTCTCGTGTGCCCCCCGGGAAGCAATGCACACCAAGTCGGAGGAACCCGTTGCCACGCAGCTCGGAAAGCATGGAAGTAGTCCAAGTGAACCTTAACCATTGCGAGGCTGCACAGGATCTTCTGTGGCAGGTGATAATGGAAGAAAAAGGCGATGTGGCCATTATATCAGAACCCTATCGTGCACCAGGTAACACCAACAACTGGGTCATGGATAAAACTGAGATGGCTGCAATCTGGGCTGTGGGACCTTTTCCCATTCAAACAGTAGTATCCTGCGGCTTCGAGGGGTTCGTCATCGCCCTGATCAACGGAGTCTATTTCTGCAGCTGCTACGCTCCCCCCAGGTGGGAGCTAAACAAATTCAACGATATGTTAGACAGCCTAGTGGAACAGCTCGAGGGTCGAAGCCCAGTAGTTATAGCTGGAGACTTCAATGCCTGGGCGGTTGAATGGGGAAGTAGACGGACGAACACCAGAGGAGACGCGGTGCTAGAAAGCCTTGCTCGACTGGATGTTGTTTTGGGAAACGTAGGTTCTACTCCCACGTTTAGTAGAAATGATAGGACTTCGATTATAGACATCACGTTCTGTAGCCCAATCCTAGCGCGACATCTGAACTGGAGAGTGAGCGAAGCGTACACTCTCAGCGACCATCGAGTTGTCCGATACGCTGCCATCAGAAGGAGCATGACAACGACAGTGTATACTAACGGCACCCTAGGTTGGAAAATCCAGTTTTTCGACGAGGAGCTGTTCAAGGAGGCGTTAGCCTTTGGTGGCTTCGCAGATGCGCGCAGCGTGCACGAACTAGCAGCTGGGTTGACTGATGCTTGCGATGCGACAATGCCGAGGAGAAAAGCCTCCAGCTGTAAGCGAAACCCTGCCTATTGGTGGAACGCTTCTATCGCGACACTACGGGCCAGGTGCATAGCAGTACGCCGGAAATTACAGCGGGAGAGACGTATTGGAAACCGAGATCAACTGCGAGCAGCATACGTCACGGCCAGGTCTGATCTGAAGAGAGCAATTAAAGACAGTAAGAGGAGATGCTTCCTGGAGCTTAGTGCTGAAATTGCTCGGAAGCCCTGGGGTTTTGCCTACAAGACAGTGATGCAGAAGGTGAAAACTCGCCAAGAGCCTGTGGAACGATGTCCCATGAGACTTAAAAGGATCATTGGGAATTTGTTCCCCACTCATGACGCTCCAGAACTGTACACTACCTTCAGAACTTCAGAAAAAGATATTGAGCCAATAACTGAAGACGAAATTCTACGGATTGCCGACCGTCTTAAACCTGGGAAAGCACCTGGCCCGGATGGCATTCCAAACGAAGCAGTCAAAGTAGCCATGAGAGCTTTCCCGAAAGTGTTCCAGATTGTACTCCAGGACACACTGAAGTCAGGCCAATTCCCGTCGACGTGGAAACAGCAGAAGCTGGTGCTAATACCAAAACCAGGAAAGCAGCCGGGCGACCCATCAGCTCTAAGGCCTTTGGGGCTCACAGATTCCCTGGCTAAGGTACAGGAAATTCCAATTCTGGATCGCCTGACAGTGCACACGGAAGGTCCGCTTGGACTTTCTAAGCGGCAGTTTGGATTTCGGAAGAAGCGCTCAACAGTCGACGCAATGTTGGCAGTGCTGGAGACGGGATATGCTGCGTTTCGGAGAAAAAGGTCCGGTGCACGTTACTGCGCGTTGATTACAATCGATGTAAAAAACGCCTTTAACAGTGCTAGCTGGGAGGCAATTGCTGCTGGGTTGGAGCGCATGGAGGTTCCCCCGTACTTGTGCAGGCTCTTGAGTAATTATCTTCAAGGACGGGTGCTACAATATGACACGGAGGAAGGAGTCCGGACAACCTCGATTACGGCAGGCGTCCCACAGGGATCAGTTTTAGGACCCACTCTGTGGAACGTCATGTATGACGGGGTGCTGACTCTCGCACTGCCACCAGGAGCTCAATTGATCGGGTTTGCAGATGACATCGCCCTTACAATAACCGGCGAAACGATTGAGGAGATCGAGATGCTGGCAACGGACGCAGTCAACAGGATTGATAGGTGGATGAGAGGGGTAAAGCTGCAAATTGAGCACGCGAAGACGAAGTTTATAGTCATCAGCAGCCACAGGGAAGTACAGAAAGCTACGATATTGGTTGGCTCGCACCACATTGAGTCTACCAGATATCTAAAATATCTCGGAGTCATAATCGACGATCGGCTGAACTTCAAGCAGCACCTCGTAGAAGTGTGTGGGAAGGCTATGAAGACCGCAAATATGATGGCAACATTCATGCCAAATATAGGTGGACCAAGCAGCAACATTAGGCGCCTACACGCTAATGTAGCTACGTCCGTAGTGAGGTACGGAGCCCCGGCGTGGGCACACATCATGTCGGCGAAGCAGAACCGGAAAGCTGTGGATAAGGTACACAGACGATTGGTCATGCGTGTTACCAGTGCGTATCGTACCATATCGTATGATGCGGTATGCGTAATTGCGGGAATCATGCCGCTCTACATCACCCTTGAAGAAGACGCGAAGAACTTCCGCAACGCACGCTCGGGGGAACCTCTTGCTGATGGAGCAGTTAAGTCGGAGTCAAAGAGGAAATGGCAGGTGGCTTGGAGCAACTCGGCGAAAGGGAGATGGACCTATTCCTTGATCCCCGACGTTGAAACGTGGCTGGGAAGGAAACATGGCGAAGTGAACTTCTTCGTCACACAATTTCTCTCCGGTCATGGCTGTTTCAGGAACTACCTGCATAGATTCCGACATGCCGCTTCACCACGATGCCCAGCATGCGGGGACGTAGATGAGACAGCTGAACACGTTTTGTTCTACTGTCCTAGATTCGCTGAGGAGCGCCGGCAATTGAGCGACAAGTGCGGAACGGCAGTGAACGCGTCGAACATCCTGCAAGTGATGTTGCAGAGTGCAGATCTGTGGAAGGCAGCTGAAACGGCGATGCGATCGATTCTGGTGAAACTGCAGAAACAGTGGCGACAAGATCAACGGTTTGGTCTCGCATGAGTGTGTGCTGTGCTGTGTATGTGATGTCCAGTGTTGTGTTGTGTTGTGAAAAAAAAAAAAAAAAAAAAAAAAACAAACAAACAAAAGTGTTGCTTGTTGCTAGCGCGTATCATAAGACAGACTGAGTGCCACAGCACTGCCCCTCCCATGAAGTAATACCGCGAGGTGATTCCGTGGGAGGGTGCACAGGGTTCAAGGAGAGTTTTTTACTGGGTAAAAATCCCATGTCCCCCATTGTGGGTGTCTTTCGAAGATTTTAAACTCCTTGTAAAAAAAAAAAAAAAAAAAAAAAAAAAAAACATTAGCCAAGACACATTAGCCAAGACACATTAGCCAAGACACATAAGCCGAGACACATTAGCCAAGACACATAAGCCAAGACACCTTAGCCAAGACACATTAGCCGAGACACATTAGCCAAGACACCTTCGCCAAGACACCTTAGCCAAGACACCTTAGCCAAGACACCTTAGCCAAGACACATAAGCCGAGACACATTAGCCAAGACACCTTAGCCAAGACACCTTAGCCAAGACACCTTAGCCAAGACACCTTAGCCAAGACACTTTAGCCAAGACACATTAGCCAAGACACATTAGCCAAGACACATAAGCCGAGACACATGAGCCAAGACACATTAGCCAAGACACCTTAGCCAAGACACATTAGCCGAGACACCTTAGCCAAGACACCTTAGCCAAGACACATTAGCCAAGACACCTTAGCCAAGACACATTAGCCAAGACACATTAGCCAAGACACCTTAGCCAAGACACCTTAGCCAAGACACCTTAGCCAAGACACCTTAGCTAAGACACCTTAGCCAAGACACATTAGCCAAGACACATTAGCCAAGACACCTTAGCCAAGACACATTAGCCAAGACACCTTAGCCAAGACACCTTAGCCAAGACACTTTAGCCAAGACACATTAGCCAAGACACATTAGCCAAGACACATAAGCCGAGACACATTAGCCAAGACACATTAACCAAGACACCTTAGCCAAGACACATTAGCCGAGACACCTTAGCCAAGACACCTTAGCCAAGACACCTTAGCCAAGACACATTAGCCAAGACACATTAGCCAAGACACATTAGCCAAGACACATTAGCCAAGACACCTTAGCCAAGACACATTAGCCAAGACACCTTAGAAAAGACACATTAGCCAAGACACCTTGGTCAAGACACATTAGCCAAGACACCTTAGAAAAGACACCTTAGCCAAGACACATAAGCCAAGACACCTTAGCCAAGACACATTAGCCAAGACACATTAGCCAAGACACATTAGCCAAGACACATTAGCCAAGACACCTTAGCCAAGACACCTTTGCCAAGACACATTAGCCAAGACACATTAGCCAAGACACATTAGCCAAGACACATTAGCCAAGACACATTAGCCAAGACACCTTAGCCAAGACACATAAGCCAAGACACCTTAGCCAAGACACATTAGCCAAGAAACATTAGCCAAGACACATTAGCCAAGACACCTTAGCCAAGACACCTTAGCCAAGACACATTAGCCAAGACACATTAGCCAAGACACCTTAGCCATGACACCTTAGCAAAGACACCTTAGCCAAGACACCTTAGCCAAGACACATTAGCCAAGACATCTTAGCCAAGACACCTTAGCCAAGACACATTAGCCAAGAGACCTTAGCCAAGACACCTTAGCCAAGACAATTTAGCCAAGACACATTAGCCAAGAAACATTAGCCAAGACACATTAGCCAAGACACATTAGCCAAGACACTTTAGCCAAGACACATTAGCCAAGACGCATTAGCCAAGACGCATAAGCCAAGACACATTAGCCAAGACACATTAGCCAAGACACATTAGCCAAGACACCTTAGCCGAGACACATTAGCCAAGACACATTAGCCAAGACACCTTAGCCAAGACACATTAGCCAAGACACTTTAGCCAAGACACATTAGCCAAGACACCTTAGCCAAGACACATTAGCCAAGACACATTAGCCAAGACACCTTAGCCAAGACACACTAGCCAAGACACCTTAGCCAAGACACCTTAGCCAAGACACCTTAGCCAAGACACCTTAGCCAAGAAACTTTAGCCAAGACACTTTAGCCAAGACACATAAGCCAAGAGACCTTAGCCAAGACACCTTAGCCAAGACACATTAGCCGAGACACATTAGCCGAGACACATTAGCCAAGACACCTTAGCCAAGACACCTTAGCCAAGACACATTAGCCAAGACACATTCGCCAAGACACCTTAGCCGAGACACATTAGCCAAGACACCTTAGCCAGGACACCTTAGCCAAGACACATTAGCCAAGACACATTAGCCAAGACACATTAGCCAAGACACATTAGCCAAGACACCTTAGCCAAAACACATTAGCCAAAACACATTAGCCAATACACATTAGCTAAGACACCTTAGCCAAGACACATTAGCCAAGACACATTAGCCAAGACACATTAGCCAAGACACCTTAGCCAAGACACATTAGTCAAGACACCTTAGCCAAGACACTTTAGCCAAGACACATTAGCCAAGACACCTTAGCCAAGACACCTTTGCCAAGACACATTAGCCAAGACACATTAGCCAAGACACCTTAGCCAAGACACCTTAGCCAAGACACATTAGCCAAGACACATTAGCCAAGACACCTTAGCCGAGACACATTAGCCAAGACACCTTAGCCAGGACACCTTAGCCAAGACACATTAGCCAAGACACCTTAGCCAAGACACATTAGCCAAGACACATTAGCCAAGACACCTTAGCCAAGACACATTAGCCAAGACACCTTAGCCAAGACACATTAGCCAAGACACCTTAGAAAAGACACATTAGCCAAGACACCTTAGCCAAGACACCTTAGCCAAGACACCTTAGCCAAGACACCTTAGCCAAGACACCTTAGCCAAGACACCTTAGCCAAGACACCTTAGCCAAAACACTTTAGCCAAGACACATTAGCCAAGACACATTAGCCAAGACACATAAGCCGAGACACATTAGCCAAGACACCTTAGCCAAGACACATTAGTCAAGACACCTTAGCCAAGACACCTTAGCTAAGACACCTTAGCCAAGACACATTAGCCAAGACACATTAGCCAAGACACCTTAGCCAAGACACATAAGCCAAGACACATTAGCCAAGACACATTAGCCAAGACACATTAGCCAAGACACCTTAGCCAAGACACATTAGCCAAGACACCTTAGAAAAGACACATTAGCCAAGACACCTTGGTCAAGACACATTAGCCAAGACACCTTAGAAAAGACACCTTAGCCAAGACACATAAGCCAAGACACCTTAGCCAAGACACATTAGCCAAGACACATTAGCCAAGACACATTAGCCAAGACACATTAGCCAAGACACCTTAGCCAAGACACCTTTGCCAAGACACATTAGCCAAGACACATTAGCCAAGACACATTAGCCAAGACACATTAGCCAAGACACATTAGCCAAGACACCTTAGCCAAGACACATAAGCCAAGACACATTAGCCAAGACACATTAGCCAAGACACCTTAGCCATGACACCTTAGCAAAGACACCTTAGCCAAGACACCTTAGCCAAGACACATTAGCCAAGACACCTTAGCCAAGACACCTTAGCCAAGACACATTAGCCAAGAGACCTTAGCCAAGACACCTTAGCCAAGACAATTTAGCCAAGACACATTAGCCAAGAAACATTAGCCAAGACACATTAGCCAAGACACATTAGCCAAGACACTTTACCCAAGACACATTAGCCAAGACGCATTAGCCAAGACGCATAAGCCAAGACACATTAGCCAAGACACATTAGCCAAGACACATTAGCCAAGACACCTTAGCCGAGACACATTAGCCAAGACACATTAGCCAAGACACCTTAGCCAAGACACATTAGCCAAGACACTTTAGCCAAGACACATTAGCCAAGACACCTTAGCCAAGACACATTAGCCAAGACACATTAGCCAAGACACCTTAGCCAAGACACACTAGCCAAGACACATTAGCCAAGACACCTTAGCCAAGACACCTTAGCCAAGACACCTTAGCCAAGAAACTTTAGCCAAGACACTTTAGCCAAGACACATAAGCCAAGAGACCTTAGCCAAGACACCTTAGCCAAGACACATTAGCCGAGACACATAAGCCGAGACACATTAGCCAAGACACCTTAGCCAAGACACCTTAGCCAAGACACATTAGCCAAGACACATTAGCCAAGACACCTTAGCCGAGACACATTAGCCAAGACACCTTAGCCAGGACACCTTAGCCAAGACACATTAGCCAAGACACATTAGCCAAGACACATTAGCCAAGACACATTAGCCAAGACACATTAGCCAAGACACCTTAGCCAAAACACATTAGCCAAAACACATTAGCCAATACACATTAGCTAAGACACCTTAGCCAAGACACATTAGCCAAGACACATTAGCCAAGACACCTTAGCCAAGACACATTAGTCAAGACACCTTAGCCAAGACACTTTAGCCAAGACACATTAGCCAAGACACCTTAGCCAAGACACCTTTGCCAAGACACATTAGCCAAGACACATTAGCCAAGACACCTTAGCCAAGACACCTTAGCCAAGACACTTTAGCCAAGACACATTAGCCAAGACGCATTAGCCAAGACGCATAAGCCAAGACACATTAGCCAAGACACATTAGCCAAGACACATTAGCCAAGACACCTTAGCCGAGACACATTAGCCAAGACACATTAGCCAAGACACCTTAGCCAAGACACATTAGCCAAGACACTTTAGCCAAGACACTTTAGCCAAGACACCTTAGCCAAGACACATTAGCCAAGACACATTAGCCAAGACACCTTAGCCAAGACACATTAGCCAAGACACATTAGCCAAGACACATTAGCCAAGACACATTAGCCAAGACACATTAGCCAAGACACCTTAGCCAAAACACATTAGCCAAAACACATTAGCCAATACACATTAGCCAAGACACCTTAGCCAAGACACATTAGCCAAGAAACATTAGCCAAGACACATTAGTCAAGACACATTAGCCAAGACACCTTAGCCAAGACACATTAGCCAAGAAACATTAGCCAAGACACATTAGCCAAGACACCTTAGCCAAGACACCTTTGCCAAGACACATTAGCCAAGACACATTAGCCAAGACACCTTAGCCATGACACCTTAGCAAAGACACCTTAGCCAAGACACCTCAGCCAAGACACCTTAGCCAAGACAAATTAGCCAAGACACATTAGCCAAGACACATTAGCCAAGAGACCTTAGCCAAGACACCTTAGCCAAGACAATTTAGCCAAGACACATTAGCCAAGAAACATTAGCCAAGACACATTAGCCAAGACACATTAGCCAAGACACTTTAGCCAAGACACATTAGCCAAGACACATTAGCCAAGACGCATAAGCCAAGACACATTAGCCAATACACCTTAGCCAAGACACTTTAGCCAAGACACATTAGCCAAGACACCTTAGCCAAGACACATTAGCCAAGACACATTAGCCAAGACACCTTAGCCAAGACACACTAGCCAAGACACCTTAGCCAAGACACTTTAGCCAAGACACCTTAGCCAAGACACCTTAGCCAAGACACTTTAGCCAAGACACATAAGCCAAGAGACCTTAGCCAAGACACCTTAGCCAAGACACATTAGCCGAGACACATTAGCCGAGACACATTAGCCAAGACACCTTAGCCAAGACACCTTAGCCAAGACACATTAGCCAAGACACATTAGCCAAGACACCTTAGCCGAGACACATTAGCCAAGACACCTTAGCCAGGACACCTTAGCCAAGACACATTAGCCAAGACACATTAGCCAAGACACATTAGCCAAGACACAATAGCCAAGACACATTAGCCAAGACACCTTAGCCAAAACACATTAGCCAAAACACATTAGCCAATACACATTAGCCAAGACACCTTAGCCAAGACACATTAGCCAAGACACATTAGCCAAGACACATTAGCCAAGACACCTTAGCCAAGACACATTAGTCAAGACACCTTAGCCAAGACACTTTAGCCAAGACACATAAGCCAAGACACATTAGCCAAGAAACCTTAGCCAAGACACATTAGCCAAGACACATTAGCCAAGACACATTAGCCAAGACACCTTAGCCAAGACACTTTAGCCAAGACACTTTAGCCAAGACACATTAGCCAAGACACTTTAGCCAAGACACATTAGCCAAGACACCTTAGCCAAGACACATAAGCCAAGACACCTTAGCCAAGACACATTAGCCAAGACACATTAGCCAAGACACATTAGCCAAGACACCTTAGCCAAGACACCTTTGCCAAGACACATTAGCCAAGACACATTAGCCAAGACACCTTAGCCATGACACCTTAGCAAAGACACCTTAGCCAAGACACCTTAGCCAAGACACATTAGCCAAGACACCTTAGCCAAGACACCTTAGCCAAGACACCTCAGCCAAGACACCTTAGCCAATACAAATTAGCCAAGACACATTAGCCAAGACACATTAGCCAAGAGACCTTAGCCAAGACACCTTAGCCAAGACAATTTAGCCAAGACACATTAGCCAAGAAACATTAGCCAAGACACATTAGCCAATACACCTTAGCCAAGACACTTTAGCCAAGACACATAAGCCAAGACACCTTAGCCAAGACACATTAGCCAAGACACTTTAGCCAAGACACATAAGCCAAGAGACCTTAGCCAAGACACCTTAGCCAAGACACCTTAGCCAAGACACCTTAAAGAAGACACCTTAGCCAAGACACCTTAGCCAAGAAACTTTAGCCAAGACACTTTAGCCAAGACACATAAGCCAAGAGACCTTAGCCAAGACACCTTAGCCAAGACACATTAGCCAAGACACCTTAGCCAAGACACACTAGCCAAGACACCTTAGCCAAGACACCTTAGCCAAGACACCTTAGCCAAGACACCTTAAAGAAGACACCTTAGCCAAGACACCTTAGCCAAGAAACTTTAGCCAAGACACTTTAGCCAAGACACATAAGCCAAGAGACCTTAGCCAAGACACCTTAGCCAAGACACATTAGCCGAGACACATTAGCCGAGACACATTAGCCAAGACACCTTAGCCAAGACACATTAGCCAAGACACATTAGTCGAGACACATTAGCCAAGACACCTTAGCCAAGACACATTAGCCAAGACACCTTAGCCAAGACACCTTAGCCAAGACACATTAGCCAAGACACATTAGTCAAGACACCTTAGCCAAGACGCATTAGCCAAGATTCCTTAGCCAAGACACCTTAGCCAAGACACCTTAGCCAAGACACATTAGCCAAAACACATTAGCCAAGACACATTAGCCAAGACACCTCAGCCAAGACACATTAGCCGAGACACTTTAGCCAAGACACCTTAGCCAAGACACCTTAGCCAAGACACATTAGCCAAGACACATAAGCCAAGACACATTAGTCAAGACACATTAGCCAAGACACATTAGCCAAGACACCTTAGCCAAGACACATTAGCCAAGACACATAAGCCAAGACACCATAGCCAAGACACATTAGCCAAGACACATTAGCCAAGACACATAAGCCAAGACACCTTAGCCAAGACACCTTAGCCAAAACACATTAGCCAAGACACATAAGCCAAGACACATTAGCCCGGACACATAAGCCAAGACACATTAGCCAAGACACACTAGCCAAGACACATTAGCCAAGACACCTCTGCCAAGACACTTTAGCCCAGACACCTTAGCCAAGACACCTTAGCCAGGACACCTTAGCAAAGACACATCAGCCAAGACACATAAGCCGAGACACATTAGCCAAGACACATTAGCCAAGACACCTTAGCCAAAACACATTAGCCAAAACACATTAGCCAATACACATTAGCCAAGACACCTTAGCCAAGACACATTAGCCAAGACACATTAGCCAAGACACATTAGCCAAGACACATAAGCCAAGACACCTTAGCCAAGACACATTAGCCAAGACACTTTAGCCAAGACACATAAGCCAAGAGACCTTAGCCAAGACACCTTAGCCAAGACACATTAGCCAAGACACCTTAGCCAAGACACACTAGCCAAGACACCTTAGCCAAGACACCTTAGCCAAGACACCTTAGCCAAGACACCTTAGCCAAGACACCTTAGCCAAGACACCTTAGCCAAGACACATTAGCCAAGACACCTTAGCCGAGACACCTTAGCCAAGACACCTTAGCCAACACACATTAGCCAAGACACCTTAGCCAAGACACCTTAGCCAAGACACCTTAGCCAAGACACATCAGCCAAGACACTTTAGCCAAGACACATTAGCCAAGACACCTTAGCCGAGACACATTAGCCGAGACACATTAGCCAAGACACATAAGCCAAGACACATTAGCCAAGACACTTTAGCCGAGACACATTAGCCAAGACACCTTAGCCAAGACACTTTAGCCAAGACACATTAGCCAAGACACCTTAGCCAAGACACCTTAACCAAGACACCTTAGCCAAGACACCCTAGCCAAGACACCTTAGCCGAGACACATTAGCCAAGACACATTAGCCAAGACACCTTAGCCAAGACACCTTAGCCAAGACACCTTAGCCAAGACACATTAGCCAAGACACCTTAGCCAAGACACCTTAGCCAAGACACATTAGCCAAGACACATTAGCCAAGAAACATTAGCCAAGACACATTAGCCAAGACACATTAGCCAAGACACTTTAGCCAAGACACCTTAGCCAAGACACATTAGCCAAGACACCTTAGCCGAGACACATTAGCCAAGACACAATAGCCAAGACACCTTAGCCAAGACACCTTAGCCAAGACACCTTAGCCAAGACACCTTAGCCAAGACACATTAGCCAAGACACATTAGCCAAGACACATTAGCCAAGACACATTAGCCAAGACACCTTAGCCAAGACACCTTAGCCAAGACAATTTAGCCAAGACACATTAGCCAAGAAACATTAGCCAAGACACATTAGCCAAGACACATTAGCCAAGACACCTTAGCCAAGACACATTAGCCAAGACAATTTAGCCAAGACACATTAGCCAAGACACCTTAGCCAAGACACATTAGCCAAGACACCTTAGCTAAAAACACTTTAGCCAAGACACATTAGCCAAGACACATTAGCCAAGACACCTTAGCCAAGACACCTTAGCCGAGACACATTAGCCAAGACACCTTAGCCAAGACACCTTAGCCAAGACACATTAGCCAAGACACCTTAGCCAAGACACCTTAGCCAAGACACCCTAGCCAAGACACCTTAGCCAAGACACCTTAGCCAAGACACCTTAGCCAAGACACCTTAGCCAAGACACATTAGCCAAGACACATTAGCCAAGACACCTTAGCCAAGACACATTAGCCAAGACACATTAGCCAAGACACCTTAGCCAAGGCACCCTAGCCAAGACACCTTAGCCAAGACACCTTAGCCAAGACACCTCAGCCAAGACACCTTAGCCAATACACCTTATCCAAGACACCTTAGCTAAGACACCTTAGCCAAGACACCTTAGCCAAGACACATTAGCCAAGACACCTTAGCCGAGACACATTAGCCAAGACACTTTAGCCAAGACACCTTAGCCAAGACACTTTAGCCAAGACACCTTAGCCAAGACACCTTAGCCAAGACACCTTAGCCAAGACACCTTAGCCAAGACACTTTAGCCGAGACACATTAGCCGAGACACATTAGCCAAGACACATTAGCCGAGACACATTAGCCAAGACACCTTAGCCAAGACACATTAGCCAAGACACCTTAGCCAAGACACATTAGCCAAGACACCTTAGCCAAGACACATTAGCCGAGACACATTAGCCAAGACACCTTAGCCAAGACACATTAGCCGAGACACATTAGCCAAGACACCTTAGCCAACACACTTTAGCCAAGACACCTTAGCCAAGACACCTTATCCAAGACACTTTAGCCAAGACACATTAGCCGAGACACATTAGCCAAGACACCTTAGCCAAGACACTTTAGCCGAGACACCTTAGCCAAGACACATTAGCCAAGACACCTTAACCAAGACACCTTAGCCAAGACACCCTATCCAAGACACCTTAGCCAAGACACCTTAGCCAAGACACCTTAGCCAAGACACATTAGCCAAGACACATTAGCCAAGACACATTAGCCAAGACACATTAGCCAAGACACCTTAGCCAAGACACATAAGCCAAGACACTTTAGCCAAGACACATTAGCCAAGACACATTAGCCAAGACACATTAGCCAAGACACATTAGCCAAGACACATTAGCCAAGACACCTTAGCCAAGACACCTTAGCCAAGACACCTTAGCCAAGACAATTTAGCCAAGACACATTAGCCAAGAAACATTAGCCAAGACACATAAGCCAAGACAATTTAGCCAAGACACATTAGCCAAGAAACATTAGCCAAGACACATTAGCCAAGACACATTAGCCAAGACACTTTAGCCAAGACACATTAGCCAAGACACCTTAGCCAAGACACATTAGCCAAGACACATTAGCCAAGATACCTTAGCCGAGACACATTAGCCAAGACACATTAGCCAAGACACCTTAGCCAAGACACCTGAGCCAAGACACATTAGCCAAGACACATTAGCCAAGACACATTAGCCAAGACACATTAGCCAAGACACCTTAGCCAAGACACATTAGAAAAGACACATTAGCCAAGACACATTAGCCAAGACACATTAGCCAAGACACATTAGCCAAGACACATTAGCCAAGACACATTAGCCAAGACACCTTAGCCAAGACGCATTAGCCAAGACACCTTAGCCAAGACACCTTATATAAGACACCTTAGCCAAGATACCTAAGCCAAGACACTTTAGCCAAGACACTTTAGCCAAGACACATTAGCCAAGACACCTTAGCCAAGACACCTTAGCCAAGACACATTAGCCAAGACACCTTAGCCAAGACACATTAGCCAAGACACATTAAACAAGACACCTTAGCCAAGACACCTTAGCAGATAATATCTAATCTGATATACAGCTAGTATTAAAGTTACAGCTATTACAGAAATCAGACTTTGGGATCGTATTTAAGAAATAGACAACACAAGTATGCAACCCAAATTTATAATGACCCACATAAAGTAAATGAGTCCAATGCAAGTAGGCTACATACATGTGCTGCGTAAGCATTGGCCACAACCATTGGAAACGTCAACAGGTAGAACCCGGATGAATATTTAATAACACCAAATCAAAAATCAAAACTGACCCGCGCAGCGAAGCCCAAAATTGTTTACGAGGCAAAAAATGTCCACGCTATGACAAAAGCGTTTAAGCGCAAGAAAGTAGGTCAACCCGCGAGGCTCCGCCCAAGAACAACAAAGGCGTCAAACTTAAGCATACTTTTAGAATGATATATAATAAAGTACCGGGCCAAAGTAAGACAGACTTAATCTGGACTTGGCATAGAACGTAACCAATCTGTGTCCGTTTATTTCCAGACCATTGAGTAACGTCTCAATGTGTCCAACGTTCGTTAACTCAGAAAGATATATCCGCGCTTCACTAATTTCCACCAAGTGATGGAACGGGAAGAAAGTCTGATGATATGATAGGTGACAAAACAGGTAAAGTCAAAGCCTGTTACACAACCAACTTCGACCAAAATCTGTTGTTTCTAACCAACTTCAACCGACATCATCAACTTCAACCAAAATCTGTTGTTTCTTACCAACTTAAACCAAAATCTGTTGTTTCTAACCAACTTCGACCAAAATCTGTTGTTTCTAACCAACTTCAACCGAAATCATCAACTTCAACCAAAATCTGTTGTTTCTAACCAACTTCAACCAAAATCATCAACTTCGACCAAAATCTGTTGTTTCTTACAAACTTCGACCAAAATCTGTTGTTTCTAACCAACTTCAACCGAAATCATCAACTTCGACCAAAATCTGTTGTTTCTAACCAACTTCAACCGAAATCATCAACTTCGACCAAAATCTGTTGTTTCTAACCAACTTCAACCGAAATCATCAACTTCGACCAAAATCTGTTGTTTCTAACCAACTTCAACCGAAATCATCAACTTCGACCAAAATCTGTTGTTTCCAACCAACTTCAACCGAAATCATCAACTTCGACCAAAATCTGTTGTTTCTAACCAACTTCAACCGAAATCATCAACTTCGAACAAAATCTGTTGTTTCTAACCAACTTCAACCGAAAACATCAACTTCGACCAAAATCTGTTGTTTCTTACCAACTTCAACCAAAATCATCAACTTCGAACAAAATCTGTTGTTTCTAACCAACTTCAACCGAAATCATCAACTTCGACCAAAATCTGTTGTTTCTAACCAACTTCAACCGAAATCATCAACTTCGACCAAAATCTGTTGTTTCTTACCAACTTCAACCGAAATCATCAACTTCGACCAAAATCTGTTGTTTCTAACCAACTTCAACCGAAATCATCAACTTCGAACAAAATCTGTTGTTTCTAACCAACTTCAACCGAAATCATCAACTTCGACCAAAATCTGTTGTTTCTAACCAACTTCAACCGAAAACATCAACTTCGACCAAAATCTGTTGTTTCTTACCAACTTCAACCGAAATCATCAACTTCGACCAAAATCTGTTGTTTCTAACCAACTTCAACCGAAATCATCAACTTTGACCAAAATCTGTTGTTTCTTACCAACTTCAACCAAAATCATCAACTTCGACCAAAATCTGTTGTTTCTTACCAACTTCAACCGAAATCATCAACTTCGAACAAAATCTGTTGTTTCTTACCAACTTCAACCGAAATCTGTTGTTTCTAACCAACTTCAACCAAAATCTGTTGTTTCTAACCAACTTCAACCAAAATCTGTTGTTTCTAACCAACTTCAACCGAAATCATCAACTTCGACCAAAATCTGTTGTTTCTAACCAACTTCAACCGAAATCATCAACTTCGACCAAAATCTGTTGTTTCTAACCAACTTCAACCAAAATCTGTTGTTTCTAACCAACTTCAACCAAAATCTGTTGTTTCTTACCAACTTCAACCGAAATCATCAACTTCGACCAAAATCTGTTGTTTCTAACCAACTTCGACCAAAATCTGTTGTTTCTAACCAACTTCAACCGAAATCATCAACTTCGACCAAAATCTGTTGTTTCTTACCAACTTCGACCAATATCTGTTTTATCTTACCAACTTCAACCGAAATCATCAACTACGACCAATATCTGTTGTTTCTAACCAACTTCAACCGTAATCATCAACTTCGACCAAAATCTGTTGTTTCTAACCAACTTCAACCGAAATCATCAACTTCGACCGAAATCTGTTGTTTCTAACCAAATTCAACCGAAATCATCAACTTCGACCAAAATATGTTGTTTATAACCAACTTCAACCGAAATCTGTTGTTTCTTACCAACTTCAACCGAAATCATCAACTTCGACCAAAATCTGTTGTTTCTTACCAACTTCAACCGAAATCATCAACTTCGACCAAAATCTGTTGTTTCTAACCAACTTCAACCGAAATCATCAACTTCGACCAAAATCTGTTGTTTCTAACCAACTTCAACCGAAATCATCAACTTCGACCAAAATCTGTTGTTTCTAACCAACTTCAACCGAAATCATCAACTTCGACCAAAATCTGTTGTTTCTAACCAACTTCAACCGAAATCATCAACTTCGACCCAAATCTGTTCTTTTCAACCAACTTCAACCGAAATCATCAACTTCGACCAAAATCTGTTGTTTCTAACCAACTTCAACCGAAATCATCAACTTCGAACAAAATCTGTTGTTTCTAACCAACTTCAACCAAAATCATCAACTTCGACCAAAATCTGTTGTTTCTTACCAACTTCAACCAAAATCATCAACTTCGAACAAAATCTGTTGTTTCTAACCAACTTCAACCAAAATCATCAACTTCGACCAAAATCTGTTGTTTCTAACCAACTTCAACCGAAATCTGTTGTTTCTTACCAACTTCAACCGAAATCATCAACTTCGACAAAAATCTGTTGTTTCTTACCAACTTCAACCGAAATCATCAACTTCGACCAAAATCTGTTGTTTCTTACCAACTTCAACCGAAATCATCAACTTCGACCAAAATCTGTTGTTTCTAACCAACTTCAACCGAAATCATTAACTTCGACCAAAATCTGTTGTTTCTAACCAACTTCAACCGAAATCATCAACTTCGACCAAAATCTGTTGTTTCTAACCAACTTCAACCGAAATCATCAACTTCGACCAAAATCTGTTGTTTCCAACCAACTTCAACCGAAATCATCAACTTCGACCAAAAATCTGTTGTTTCTAACCAACTTCAACCGAAATCATCAACTTCGAACAAAATCTGTTGTTTCTAACCAACTTCAACCAAAATCATCAACTTCGACCAAAATCTGTTGTTTCTTACCAACTTCAACCAAAATCATCAACTTCGAACAAAATCTGTTGTTTCTAACCAACTTCAACCGAAATCATCAACTTCGACCAAAATCTGTTGTTTCTTACCAACTTCAACCGAAATCATCAACTTCGAACAAAATCTGTTGTTTCTAACCAACTTCAACCGAAATCATCAACTTCGACCAAAATCTGTTGTTTCTAACCAACTTCAACCGAAATCATCAACTTCGAACAAAATCTGTTGTTTCTAACCAACTTCAACCGAAATCATCAACTTCGACCAAAATCTGTTGTTTCTAACCAACTTCAACCGAAATCATCAACTTTGACCAAAATCTGTTGTTTCTAACCAACTTCAACCGAAAACATCAACTTCGACCAAAATCTGTTGTTTCTTACCAACTTCAACCGAAATCATCAACTTCGAACAAAATCTGTTGTTTCTTACCAACTTCAACCGAAATCTGTTGTTTCTAACCAACTTCAACCAAAATCTGTTGTTTCTAACCAACTTCAACCAAAATCTGTTGTTTCTAACCAACTTCAACCGAAATCATCAACTTCGACCAAAATCTGTTGTTTCTAACCAACTTCAACCGAAATCATCAACTTCGACCAAAATCTGTTGTTTCTAACCAACTTCAACCAAAATCTGTTGTTTCTAACCAACTTCAACCAAAATCTGTTGTTTCTTACCAACTTCAACCGAAATCATCAACTTCGACCAAAATCTGTTGTTTCTAACCAACTTCGACCAAAATCTGTTGTTTCTAACCAACTTCAACCGAAATCATCAACTTCGACCAAAATCTGTTGTTTCTTACCAACTTCGACCAAAATCTGTTGTTTCTTACCAACTTCAACCGAAATCATCAACTACGACCAATATCTGTTGTTTCTAACCAACTTCAACCGTAATCATCAACTTCGACCAAAATCTGTTGTTTCTAACCAACTTCAACCGAAATCATCAACTTCGACCGAAATCTGTTGTATCTAACCAAATTCAACCGAAATCATCAACTTCGACCAAAATATGTTGTTTATAACCAACTTCAACCGAAATCTGTTGTTTCTTACCAACTTCAACCGAAATCATCAACTTCGACCAAAATCTGTTGTTTCTAACCAACTTCAACCGAAATCATCAACTTCGACCAAAATCTGTTGTTTCTAACCAACTTCGACCAAAATCTGTTGTTTCTTACCAACTTCAACCGAAATCATCAACTTCGACCAAAATCTGTTGTTTCTTACCAACTTCAACCGAAATCATCAACTTCGACCAAAATCTGTTGTTTCTAACCAACTTCAACCGAAATCATCAACTTCGACCGAAATCTGTTGTATCTAACCAAATTCAACCGAAATCATCAACTTCGACCAAAATATGTTGTTTCTAACCACCTTCAACCAAAATCTGTTCTTTCTTACCAAATTCAACCGAAATCATCAACTTCGACCAAATCTGTTGTTTCTTACCAACTTCAACCGAAATCTGTTGTATCTACCCAATGTGCAATTCAACCACGCCTGCTTATTAATACTATTGCCGCTATGTTCTGGCCTACAGGCGAAGTGAGATAAAAAACGTGCACATACGCATATACACGGTACGCTGTCGATCCCAATTATCCCTTTCTCCCTCTACCTAACTAACGATCATCCTGCTAAAGCGAGAATGCGTGTTGGGATCGACGTCGATACGCACTAACACATTCAAAGACACCATGCGTGTACACAGCGTACGAGCGCCTGCACGATCCTAGGGGCGTGACGCGGGTCGATGTGGAATCCATGTGGAACGCATCGAGATTGCTCGCAGCGTACGGGCGCATGCACGATCCTGGCGGATGAATATGGAAGCTTTCGAGTCCATGTGGAATCCTGTCGGAATCCATGTGGGATCCTCACGGCGTCGATGTGGAAAGCAACGCTAGCCCTCGCAGTGCACGGGCGCTTGCACGATCCTAGCGGGTGAATGTTTAATGCCGGTGAATGAGTCCATGTGGAAAGCAACGCGTCCGCAGCGTACGCGGTGGTCGTAGCGTGCAAAAGCGCATTCACTTTTCTTCATTTAATTGTATTAAAATCATTATTTATTTACAAACCACCGATTACAATATGTTGACCTCACTTTGGGCTAATAGTTGCAAGATTTTCCCGTGAGATATTTAAATAAAATAGTATTATATTTCAATTACAAAACCGAGGTATTTTTCGCTACAATTCTATGCCTTGCTTTAGCTATTTCCTCGTGGCCGCCCGTAACGTACTGGCTTTGGTTTTTATCGAATAACTAAAAAAGTTGAAGAGCTAGACAAAAATGATGTTCTACAAAGTTGTAAAGAATAACATTTTGCATCTTTCAAAGATTTTTATAGATTTTTATACAAATGATTAACCATGTTATTTTGATTAAATATATCGGGGATTGCTTCATCGTCACAAATTTAATTTTTAAATTCATTCAAACATACGATTTGGATAAAAGTGTAAAGGACAATGTTGACCTACTTATGAACAACTGTTATGAAAAATTTTGGACTTCTGAACAGCTTTTAAATTGATCGTTCACTGCCTGTAGTCCCATCGTTCGACACCTAATCGACGCATCCTGTTACATTCATATTCTTTACCTATGTACCCGAACGCATCACTGGTAAGCGAGTCGTTGTTTAGCCGGTTAGCATTTCTTGGCCAAGCAATGGTTTGTGGTATGACTCAATTCTTGTCAGAGGTATTCGGTTTCCCCTAGTCGCACCTACATAGCATCCTGTGTTCATTACCTGCCTACAAGAACCAGTAACACCTTCCGCATGTATAGGCGCGTAGCGACAACGAACAGTGCTAGTTACCTGTCGTCTGTCTGAACGCTCATGGGAAAAAATTAGCACGTGTAGCAGCTACCTCGTATTTCGGTGCGTTTATAGAAATTCTCCATAAAGCCACACCTTGAGGGTAGTTAAAAAGGTCCAAACAGCGTCTAATATTTTTTATCGGAACGGCCGTATGGTAGAAAACAAACCTGTCATGCAATATTTTTCCCCAAAAATATCTAAAAGCACGAAAGAATTATTTTTTGCATCATACGTGCAGTGAAATCCATTCCCATTCAGCTTCATTTATATACGGTACACAACGTACCCCCTCAACGACTGGTCGGATGGCGCAAATGTAAGCATGACTTTCTTCTACACCAATTTCTAATCCAATGTTCTCTATCATTTCAGCAAAAGCTCCAAGGAAGTTGTATGGGGAAAAAAGATTCTCTCACGCTCTCACGAGAGAGTGAATTTGAGGAACCCCCCTGGCGTTTTTATTTTCTGGAATTCATTCATTTTTTTGCTAAAATCCAGCGTAGGTCCACACGCTACGAACGCTCGCGGGCGACTGAAGCGGGCGTGGCTACGCGGGGCTTTATATACCAACCCGGTTTGAGTGTGTGCGTGTGGTCGCTAAATGTCTTCCTCCGGGACTCCGCGGTGGATTCCGAACAGACCCGTTAGGGACCATGAGAACAAAAGAAACTCGACCGCATGAACTCGCTTTTGCATGACTGGGTAACCAACTTCAACCGAAATCATCAACTTCGACCAAAATCTGTTGCTTCTAACCAACTTCAACCGAAATCATCAACTTCGACCAAAATCTGTTGTTTCTAACCAACTTCAACAGAAATCTGTTTTATCTAACCAAATTCAACCGAAATCATCAACTTCGGCCAATATATGTTGTTTCTAACCAACTTCAACCAAAATCTGTTGTTTCTTACCAACTTCAACCGAAATCATCAACTTCGACCAAAATCTGTTGTTTCTAACCAACTTCAACCAAAATCTGTTGTTTCTTACCAACTTCAACCGAAATCATCAACTTCGACCAAAATCTGTTGTTTCTAACCAACTTCAACCGAAATCATCAACTTCGACCGAAATCTGTTGTTTCTAACCAACTTTGACTAAAACCATCAATTTCAACCAAAATCTGTTGTTTCTAACCAACTTCAACCGAAATCATCAACTTCGACCAAAATCTGTTGTTTCTAACCAACTTCAACAAAAATCTGTTTTATCTAACCAACTTCAACCGAAATCATCAACTTCGACCAAAATCTGTTGTTTCTAACCAACTTCAACAGAAATCTGTTTTATCTAACCAAATTCAACCGAAATCATCAACTTCGGCCAATATATGTTGTTTCTAACCACCTTCAACCAAAATCTGTTGTTTCTTACCAAATTCAACCGAAATCATCAACTTCGACCAAAATCTGTTGTTTCTAACCAACTTCAACAGAAATCTGTTTTATCTAACCAAATTCAACCGAAATCATCAACTTCGACCAAAATATGTTGTTTCTAACCAACTTCAACCAAAATCTGTTGTTTCTTACCAACTTCAACCGAAATCATCAACTTCGACCAAAATCTGTTGTTTCTAACCAACTTCAACCAAAATCTGTTGTTTCTAACCAACTTCAACCGAAATCATCAACTTCGACCGAAATCTGTTGTATCTAACCAAATTCAACCGAAATCATCAACTACGGTAAAAATATGTTGTTTCTAACCACCTTCAACCAAAATCTGTTGTTTCTTACCAAATTCAACCGAAATCAACAACTTCGACCAAAATCTGTTGTTTCTAACCAACTTCAACCACAATCTGTTGTTTCCAACCAACTTCGACCAAAATCATCAACTTAAACCGAAATCTGCTGTTTCCAACTAACTTCGACCGAAATCTGTTGTTTATAACCAACTTTGAAAAAAATCATCAACTTCGACCGAAATCTGTTGTTTCCAACCAACTTTGACCGAAATCATCAACTTCGACCGAAATCTGTTGTTTCCAACCAACTTCAACCGAAATCTGTTGTTTATAACCAACTTTGACCAAAATCATCAACTTCGACCGAAATCTGTTGTTTCCAACCAACTTTGACCAAAATCATCAACTTCGACAGAAATCTGTTGTTTCCAACCAACTTCAACCGAAATCTGTTGTTTATAACCAACTTTGACCAAAATCATCAACTTCGACCGAAATCTGTTGTTTCCAACCAACTTCGACCGAAATCTGTTGTTTCCAACTAACTTCGACCAAAATCATCAACTTCAACCGAAATCTGTTGTTTCCAACTAACTTCGACCGAAATCTGTTGTTTCCAACTAACTTCGACCAAAATCATCAACTTCAACCGAAATCTGTTGTTTCCAACTAACTTCGACCAAAATCTGTTGTTTATAACCAACTTTGACCAAAATCATCAACTTCGACCGAAATCTGTTGTTTCCAACCAACTTTGACCAAAATCATCAACTTCGACCGAAATCTGTTGTTTCCAACCAACTTCAACCGAAATCTGTTGTTTATAACCAACTTTGAAAAAAATCATCAACTTCGACAGAAATCTGTTGTTTCCAACAAACTTTGACCAAAATCATCAACTTCGACCGAAATCTGTTGTTTCCAACCAACTTCAACCGAAATCTGTTGTTTATAACCAACTTTGACCAAAATCATCAACTTCGACCGAAATCTGTTGTTTCTAACCAACTTCAACCGAAATCATCAACTTCGACCGAAATCTGTTGTTTCCAACCAACTTCAACCGAAATCTGTTGTTTATAACCAACTTTGACCAAAATCATCAACTTCGACCGAAATCTGTTGTTTCCAACTAACTTCGACCGAAATCTGTTGTTTCCAACTAACTTCGACCAAAATCATCAACTTCAACCGAAATCTGTTGTTTCCAACTAACTTCGACCGAAATCTGTTGTTTCCAACTAACTTCGACCAAAATCATCAACTTCAACCGAAATCTGTTGTTTCCAACTAACTTCGACCAAAATCTGTTGTTTATAACCAACTTTGACCAAAATCATCAACTTCGACCGAAATCTGTTGTTTCCAACCAACTTTGACCAAAATCATCAACTTCGACCGAAATCTGTTGTTTCCAACCAACTTCAACCGAAATCTGTTGTTTATAACCAACTTTGAAAAAAATCATCAACCTCGACAGAAATCTGTTGTTTCCAACAAACTTTGACCAAAATCATCAACTTCGACCGAAATCTGTTGTTTCCAACCAACTTCAACCGAAATCTGTTGTTTATAACCAACTTTGAAAAAAATCATCAACTTCGACCAAAATCTGTTGTTTCTAACCAACTTCAACCAAAATCTGTTGTTTCTAACCAACTTCAACCGAAATCATCAACTTCGACCAAAATCTGTTGTTTCTAACCAACTTCGACCAAAATCTGTTGTTTCTAACCAACTTCAACCGAAATCATCAACTTCGACCGAAATCTGTTGTTTCTAACCAACTTCAACCAAAATCTGTTGTTTCTAACCAACTTCAACCGAAATCATCAACTTCGACCGAAATCTGTTGTTTCTAACCAAATTCAACCGAAATCATCAACTTCGGCCAAAATATGTTGTTTCTAAGCTTCTTCAACCAAAATCTGTTGTTTCTTACCAAATTCAACCGAAATCATCAACTTCGACCAAAATCTGTTGTTTCTAACCAAATTCAACCGAAATCATCAACTTTGGCCAAAATATGTTGTTTCTAACCAACTTCAACCAAAATCTGTTGTTTCTAACCAACTTCAACCGAAATCATCAACTTCGACCAAAATCTGTTGTTTCCAACTAACTTCGACCAAAATCATCAACTTCAACCGAAATCTGTTGTTTCCAACTAACTTCGACCGATATCAGTTGTTTATAACCAACTTTGACCAAAATCATCAACTTCGACCGAAATCTGTTGTTTCTAACCAACTTCAACCGAAATCATCAACTTCGACCGAAATCTGTTGTTTCCAACCAACTTCAACCGAAATCTGTTGTTTATAACCAACTTTGAAAAAAATCATCAACTTCGACAGAAATCTGTTGTTTCCAACCAACTTCAACCGAAATCTGTTGTTTCTAACCAACTTCAACCAAAATCTGTTGTTTCCAACCTACTTCAACCGAAATCATCAAATACGACCAAAATCTGTTGTTTCTAAGCTTCTTCAACCAAAATCTGTTGTTTCTTACCAAATTCAACCGAAATCATCAACTTCGACCAAAATCTGTTGTTTCTAACCAACTTCAACCGAAATCATCAACTTTGGCCAAAATCTGTTGTTTCTAACCAACTTCAACCAAAATCTGTTGTTTCTTACCAAATTCAACCGAAATCATCAACTTCGACCAAAATCTGTTGTTTCCAACTAACTTCGACCAAAATCATCAACTTCAACCGAAATCTGTTGTTTCCAACTAACTTCGACCGAAATCTGTTGTTTATAACCAACTTTGAAAAAAATCATCAACTTCGACCGAAATCTGTTGTTTCTAACCAACTTCAACCGAAATCATCAACTTCGACCGAAATCTGTTGTTTCCAACCAACTTCAACCGAAATCTGTTGTTTATAACCAACTTTGAAAAAAATCATCAACCTCGACAGAAATCTGTTGTTTCCAACAAACTTTGACCAAAATCATCAACTTCGACCGAAATCTGTTGTTTCCAACCAACTTCAACCGAAATCTGTTGTTTATAACCAACTTTGAAAAAAATCATCAACTTCGACCAAAATCTGTTGTTTCTAACCAGCTTCAACCAAAATCTGTTGTTTCCAACCTACTTCAACCGAAATCATCAAATACGACCAAAATCTGTTGTTTCTTACCAACTTCGACCAATATCTGTTGTATCTAACCAACTTCAACCGAAATCATCAACTTCGACCGAAATCTGTTGTTTCTAACCAACTTCAACCAAAATCTGTTGTTTCTAACCAACTTCAACCGAAATCATCAACTTCGACCGAAATCTGTTGTATCTAACCAAATTCAACCGAAATCATCAACTTCGGCCAAAATATGTTGTTTCTAAGCTTCTTCAACCAAAATCTGTTGTTTTTTACCAAATTCAACTGAAATCATCAACTTCGACCAAAATCTGTTGTTTCTTACCAAATTCAACCGAAATCATCAACTTCGACCAAAATCTGTTGTTTCCAACTAACTTCGACCAAAATCATCAACTTCAACCGAAATCTGTTGTTTCCAACTAACTTCGACCGAAATCTGTTGTTTATAACCAACTTTGACCAAAATCATCAACTTCGACCGAAATCTGTTGTTTCTAACCAACTTCAACCGAAATCATCAACTTCGACCGAAATCTGTTGTTTCCAACCAACTTCAACCGAAATCTGTTGTTTATAACCAACTTTGACCAAAATCATCAACTTCGACAGAAATCTGTTGTTTCCAACCAACTTCAACCGAAATCTGTTGTTTCTAACCAACTTCAACCGAAATCTGTTGTTTCCAACCTACTTCAACCGAAATCATCAAATACGACCAAAATCTGTTGTTTCTAAGCTTCTTCAACCAAAATCTGTTGTTTCTTACCAAATTCAACCGAAATCATCAACTTCGACCAAAATCTGTTGTTTCTAACCAAATTCAACCGAAATCATCAACTTTGGCCAAAATATGTTGTTTCTAACCAACTTCAACCAAAATCTGTTGTTTCCAACTAACTTCAACCGAAATCATCAACTTTGACCAAAATCTGTTGTTTCCAACTAACTTCGACCAAAATCATCAACTTCAACCGAAATCTGTTGTTTCCAACTAACTTCGACCGAAATCATCAACTTCGACCGAAATCTGTTGTTTCTAACCAACTTCAACCGAAATCATCAACTTCGACCGAAATCTGTTGTTTCCAACCAACTTCAACCGAAATCTGTTGTTTATAACCAACTTTGAAAAAAATCATCAACCTCGACAGAAATCTGTTGTTTCCAACAAACTTTGACCAAAATCATCAACTTCGACCGAAATCTGTTGTTTCCAACCAACTTCAACCGAAATCTGTTGTTTATAACCAACTTTGAAAAAAATCATCAACTTCGACCAAAATCTGTTGTTTCTAACCAGCTTCAACCAAAATCTGTTGTTTCCAACCTACTTCAACCGAAATCATCAAATACGACCAAAATCTGTTGTTTCTTACCAACTTCGACCAATATCTGTTGTTTCTAACCAACTTCAACCGAAATCATCAACTTCGACCGAAATCTGTTGTTTCTAACCAACTTCAACCAAAATCTGTTGTTTCTAACCAACTTCAACCGAAATCATCAACTTCGACCGAAATCTGTTGTATCTAACCAAATTCAACCGAAATCATCAACTTCGGCCAAAATATGTTGTTTCTAAGCACCTTCAACCAAAATCTGTTGTTTCTTACCAAATTCAACCGAAATCATCAACTTCGACCAAAATCTGTTGTTTCTAACCAAATTCAACCGAAATCATCAACTTTAGCCGAAATATGTTGTTTCTAACCAACTTCAACCAAAATCTGTTGTTTCTAACCAACTTCAACCAAAATCTGTTGTTTCTAACCAACTTCAACCAAAATCTGTTGTTTCTAACCAACTTCAACCGAAATCATCAACTTCGACCAAAATCTGTTGTTTCTAACCAACTTCAACCAAAATCTGTTGTTTCTAACCAACTTCAACCAAAATCTGTTGTTTCTAACCAACTTCGACCGAAATCATCAACTTCAACCAAAATCTGTTGTTTCTAACCAACTTCAACCAAAATCTGTTGTTTCTAACCAACTTCGACCAAAATCACCAACTTCAACCAAAATCTGTTGTTTCTAACCAACTTCAACCAAAATATGTTGTTTCTAACCAACTTCAACCGAAATCATCAACTTCGACCAAAATCTGTTGTTTCTAACCAACTTCAACCAAAATCTGTTGTTTCTAACCAACTTCGACCGAAATCATCAACTTCGACCAAAATCTGTTGTTTATAACCAACTGTCGAATTTTCGGATCGTGGTAGGCAAAATTTTAACACATGAATTTCATGTAACACGGTTCAAATTTATTGCCCTGACTATACTTTTGCCGAGTCCGAAAATAAGAGCGCTGGCCCGCTTGCCGCCACCATATATATATATCCTGACGCCCTCTACCGGAATCCAGCGGTACTAGTACAGGGATGTCAAACAGTTTTGACATTCTCCGGCCCAGCGCAGGAACGTTATGAACGTTCCGGTGTTTTGTTTATCCCTGTGCTGTCAACAATACCGCGTGATTTGTCGAGTTTCTTTTCGATTGTTTCCGATACGTTTTCCTCACAAATCGACTTCGTACATCTAACATCTAGCACAGCTAACCTCGCGGCTGGTCGTGTATGCAATTCTTGCGCTGTCTGTATTGTGGCTTGTCTTACTTGTCCATCTTTCTCCGTTACTACATCAATAACGCGTCCTTTCAGCCACTTGCTTCTCGGGAGGATCGAGTCTACTATCACTACTATGGCATTTACAGCTACTGGTTGCACTCGGTCAAACCACTTATCCCGGTGCGTTAACGTAGGTAGATACCCTGCCACCCATTTATTCCAAAATAACTCAGCTAACGCCTGCAAAGCTTTCCAGTTCATTTTTAGGAAGGCAGTTGTATCGTCAAAGGTCTTAGTGGGATGCGCAGCGTTCATTGTACCAAGGAGAAAGTGTTTTGGCGTCAATGCGGGCTCCGATTCGTTGTCAAGGGGTATTGGCATCAGCGGTCGAGAGTTTACATCCATTTCGACTTCCGTCAGTGCTGAAAGTAAATTTTCATCGATGGGAAGCCGAGGCATTAGTATACCGCTAAGTACCTTTTTCACCGATTGGACTAATCGTTCCGAGCAACTGCCAGAATGTGTTGTATCGGGGGGGTTGAACTGCCACTGTAACACTTTTATCCAGCTTAGCCATTTCTCTGCCAATCGACCATCTATTTGCTGGTCCCAGTCTATCCCAGCCCAAATCTCTTGCGTGAAGTGTTTTATGTACACAAGGAATGTGGTGTGGCCGGTGCATACAACGGGACCTGTTTGCTCGTCCTGTTGTAGTCTTTTCATCACCTTCTTCGAGTTAGAGCGCAAATTGCGAATTTGGATGTAATGTACTTCTTCGGCCAATTTAATCGCGTCTTCTTCTTTCTCCACACTTGCCAACATATCGTCGACATAAGGTTCTTCCTTTATGCAGCGATTGGCCCGAGGATGTGGGTGTTCAAACCTAGATGCGTTACGGTTCTTTACAAACTGTGCGCTACTAGGAGAGCACGTGGTTCCGAACGTTATGACCGCCATAGCATAAATCGCTGGTTCTCTTCCAGCAATATCATTGACGTCCCTGAAAAAGAATTGCGATCGTTGGTCTTCAGATCTCATTCTTATCTGGACGAACATTTCCTTTATGTCGCCAACAATATCGATGCGATGTTCACGGACTTTGTAGAAAACTGCTAACAGCGAGGCTAATATGTCCGGACCGGTTAGAGGAAACGAGTTGAGGTTCACCCCACGTGACTTTGCAGCTGGTGGAAATACTGTGAGGAACCAATCTCTCGCACCCTGCGCTTCCTCTGTCTCATACCGTTTTCCTAGGAGCGTCTTCGCTGCGGTATGTATTTCTATCGCCTTTTCGTAATCTTTCGAAAGCATTTTCACTGAAGTCTTTGTTACTTCGAGTGACTCAATCTTGAAAATTTCACTTCTAACGTTATCTATATTTTGTAGATCGTCTGTTCCGCACACGCAAATGTGGAACTTATTATGGACATGGTCGTCGCGTGATGAATTACCGGATTCTCCGAAGACGATCCACCCTAAAGGTGTCTTAACAGCGGCTGGCTCTTGTCTTTGGCCTTCTGCGTATCGAAGGGGTCGCATGAGGTAACAATTATCAATACCGATGAGAACACGCGGTTTAACGTTCTTATAAGATTGTAACGGTAGGCCCTTTAAATGTTTGTGCTTTTTAGAAACCTCTACGGTGGAAAATGATTGTGATGGCAACGACAGGGTCTCAAGAGAATGCACTTTCGGAAGCGTAAAAACCTTGTTCCTATTCTTTGGGTTGGCGATCTGAATGGCCAAACGCATGGAACGGGTTTCTTCCTTTTCGAGGTCTCCGGTCCACCGGATGCGCAATGGATGGGGAGTCCCGTTAAGCCCCAGTTCGTCTACTAAACTTTCCTCAATGAACGTGCCTGTTGAACCACTGTCAAGGAAGGCATACGTTTCTACAATCTTGCCATTTCCAAACAGGAGTATGGGTACGTATTGCAACAGCACACCTCCAGTTGTAGACATATGGGAGTTAATAGACTCCGTAATGGACGAGTTCACCGCATTGTTTATCCGTGTTGGCTCTTCCGGCTGTTGAGCGCCGGGCACGTTGTTTGAGCCTCGTTTTTGTTCTGCGTCGTGCAAAAGTTCGTGATGGGTTAACCGGCAACCATTCACCCCACACGACTTTTGTAATCTGCATCTGCCCCCGTGTCGACGCAAACACTGTCGGCATGCGTTACCGCGCACGACGGCCCAACGTTGATCCGTATTCATTGCCAGGAACGTGGGACACTGGTCTAGTCTACGACATGATCCCTTGCAGGTAAGGCAAGACTCGTCTTTTCTGTGAGAGGAAGAAGACGATTCAATAGCTGTTTCAGGAGTTTCGCTTACCATTGTGTTCAGGTATGTCGTTGGCTTGTTTTTTCGTCCTTCTAAACGCTTCCCCTCCGTTTTAGGTTCATGAACTGACGGTAAAGTGTTGTAACTAGCCGCTTCCACCTCCTTTTCGATCCAGTCTTTGAAGTCATCGATAGTCGGCACACTAAGGAGCAAACGATAATGCGACCAATCCCGCAACAGTACAGGCGGAAGCTTTTCTACCATTTCCTGTAGCAAAGCAACGTTGAACGTGTACTCATACAGGCCCGATGACGAAATAACAGCGGCCATCTCCTGAACCGCGTTCCCGAAGTCGACGATCGTTTCTGCTCGTTCTAATCGCGGCGAGGGAAGCTGGCGAATCTTTCGTATCAGATGGTGCACGATGATTTCAGGCCTGCCGAAATGTCGCCGAAGCACATTTAACACCTGCGGAAGGTGCTGTGCGTGCGTCAAACGATGCCCGACCATTTCGCGTGCCTTACCAGAGAGAGCTTTCGACAATCGCTCGACGTTCTCCTCATCCGTATAACCATACATTTGAGTGGTTCGCTCATAGTTAGCGATAAACATGGTCCACTCTTCAGGCTGGCCAGAAAAGGGTGGCAAATCCCGTAACTTACTTTGTCGCGCATACAGCTGGCTCTGGTTCAAGGATGGCAAGGTCCTACTGACCATCTGTGGCCAACGACTGGTTCCGCTACCGCGAGGTTCAGTCGTTGCAAATCGACCCGTACTATGCAGCGGGAAAGCGCGCGCGGTTAAGGATGGAATCGCGTTCGGGGCCGTTGCTGTTGGGAACGCGAAACCAGAGTGTTCTCCGGCCACTGCGTCGGTCTGGTTCGTCCTTTTGTCACCCACACGGTACCTTGCTGCACGATCAACCTCTTCACCTTCAATAACATCACCATTTAACACGACGGTTTCAAACTCCTTCTGTCGAACACTCAACCTCAACCTCTCAAGCTGTATTTGCTGACGCTCCAACTCTATTTCCCGAAACTTCAGGTCTAATTCCATCGCTTCGAGCTCGGTCCGGTCCTTTCTCGGTGATTGCGTCGCCGCCACACGCCCGTCGAGCGATGGCGACGCGCTGCGAAGCGATGGTGGCGCATTCGGGATCGTTGGCGTAGGCCGACGTAATTCGTAGTGTGGTGTTATTGGTGAATCAGTTAAATCTCTACCTTGTGGTAAAGTAATCGGTGTCATGAGTGTGGAAGAACGTATCTTCCGTTCGTCGATGTCGCGAGTTGCCGCGCCAGCCATGTTACCCTGCACGGTTCGATGCACTGGGTTGACCCTGGATGACCCTGGGGTGTCATGGCCCGTCATCAACGATGGTGGTGCCTGGCGTGGTTGCACGCGTAGATTTGTAGGATCAGCCGTAGGCAGATCCGAATATTCAGCCGGTGCTGGCGGCTGTTCACGTCCTGTATCCTCCATATCTCGCGGTTCCGTTGGCTGTGGCGATTCCGAATCGCTCCGCAACGATTACACTGCACCCGCGATAAAAAAAGTGATCTCTCCGAGTGATGCGCGAAAGTGTCCCGCTACCGCACTCTATTCGTGTCCGCGTACGTTAACGAAAACCCGGGCGGCTGTGATTCAGAATCACCTATCGAATTCACTTTTCACTGCTTTTAATTCACGATTTTACGACTTGGAAAACTAGGGTTCGTGATACGCACTTGCGTTTTACTTTGTAAATCGCACAACATTCGCACTTTAATGCTCGGTAGCATTAAATTTCGATGGCACTAAATTTGAAAATGTCGAATTTTCGGATCGTGGTAGGCAAAATTTTAACACATGAATTTCATGTAACACGGTTCAAATTTATTGCCCTGACTATACTTTTGCCGAGTCCGAAAATAAGAGCGCTGGCCCGCTTGCCGTATATATATATCCATATATATAAGTTAGGTAGCAATACGAAACGATCGATTTAAGTTAAGTTAGTATACGTAAGATTAGACTTAATAGAAACTATTATAATATTCGTGAGATACAACGTATCTCACGAAACTATTAAATGTATAGGTAGTAGTAAGTAAAACTGCCACGCGTCCCGTCTGGCTACAGCACCAGACGCGTAGGTTAGTCTCGTTTTGTAAGCTGGAATAAACACTATTATAATTGGCGCAGTCGACGGTTCTCACAAGTGTAATCCGAGCCCACGCACGAGGCATCTGTTGTCCCGAGTTTTCGGTCGCTGAGCGTATATCAGCTGATTTGCGGCAATAGCAGGATCGAGTGAGAAAAAGAACCTTACTAACGTTCAAAGTGTCGGATAAACGTGCTAAAGAATTCGACAGGAGGAGAAATATGGAGCCCGACGTAGGACAATTAATGGAGCAAGTGAAGTTGCTTACATTAAACCAGCAAGTGTTGATGAACAGCATAACGACATTAAATACTAATTACAACGATCCATTGCTGAAGTTGTCTATCCCTGATCCGGTTAAACACATTGCTGTTTTCGATGGGAATAAATCATTGGCAAACGCATGGCTCGTAGATACAGAAGAGACACTTAACCTCTACGAAAGCTTCGTCGGTCAGCCCATCTACGCACAAATCATCCGAACGGTGAAGAGTAAAATAAAAGGCGAAGCAAAAGAAGTGCTCGTAGCAGCGGGCAACCCGAACACATGGCCCGAAATCAAAGAGGCAATCACGACCACATATGGAAACAAGCGCGATCTAGCGACGCACATGTATTCCTTATTCTATGCTAGACAAGGAAAAAAGTCTATATCAGAGTTCTATAAGAACGTAAAATCTATTCAAACATCCATGAGGACATCGGCCGCTATGATGGACGAATACAAAGATTCGTTGCCAGCCATAGGTAACTTGCTTGACCTGCTGACATTAACGAGGTTTATCGATGGGTTGGACTGTAATTTATCCATGTATGTGCGAAGCTTCAAACCCAAAACGCTGGAGGATGCGTTGGAGATAACCGAGCAATACTCTAATGCTGCTTATCGAACAAAGCTAGAAACAGCTAAAAGCAGTAACGGAAATATTACAAACAGCAGTTCAAATTTCGGTAAATATAAAAATTATGATCAAGCTTCTGGACGCTATAAATCATCAAAGCACGCCGCCGAAAGATGGAAAAATACAGATAACACGCATACAGCCTCAACAAAATCAAAGCCATCATCCGATAGGGATGTTTCGATGAAGACGCAACTTTCTAGGATGCAGATAAACGCACACAACGGAACGCATGAAAGGTACTACAAGAACCAACACGCTGAAAGGTGCCATCAGCGTGACAGCAGCGACGATGAACAAGACTGCGAAAATGCGGATGCTGTGCATGAGGTAAACTTATCTACTATTTCAAGAAACAAGTTAAAGCGGGCAGTGAATAGCAATAATTTCATACCATACGTATCAATTCACACTACAGACGGCGAACTAAAATTCTTAATTGACACCGGAGCAAATAAGAATTACATTGCACCCGAAAACGTTTGTTTAGATGAGTGTAAAGACGAAGAGGGATTACGCGTGAACAACGTTAATGGCGAACATAATCTAAACAAATCCACTTCAATTGATATATTTCAAATTAAGAAACCTTTAACTTTTTACGTATTTAAATTCCATAAATTTTTCAATGGCATTATCGGTTACGAAAGCCTAAGAGATTTGAGAGCTCGACTAAACATTAAAGAAAACACCTTGGCGGTAGGTAGAAAAACAATTAAATTGAAAAAGTATTTTTCAGAGAATTACAAATTAAATTTAAGCGAACAAAAATATCAATATATTGAGATACCCAGGAATTCTACCGGTTCGTTTTTGATCGAAGACGAAATAGCATGTAAAAATTACACAATATTACCTGGCCTATATTCAGCCGTAGCTGGAAAAGCGATCGTAGCTATCGAAAGAACGAGTAATCCGTTTTCAGCTGATATAAATTTCAATGAAGTAGAAATAGGATCGGATTATCAAACTTTAAGTAAACTACCCGAAGTGGAGTGTTGCGACCAATATTCCCTACCAACAGATCATTTGAATGAAGAAGAAAAGCAAGCCATACACGAGGTGATCAGGTTAAACAAGGAAGTTTTATATTTTGAAAACAACCCGCTTACGTTTACACACAAAATTAAGCACAAAATAAGAACTACAGATAATATACCCATTCATACGAAATCGTATAAATATCCACAAGTTTACGAGCTTGAAGTACAGCGACAGGTTAAAAAGATGTTAGAAGATGAAATAATCAGAGAATCTATATCGCCGTACACTTCCCCCGTGTGGATAGTTCCGAAAAAGGACGATTCATTAGGAAACAAACAATTTCGGTTGGTAGTAGATTACCGAAAATTGAACGAAAAAACCATTAATGATAGATATCCAATCCCCGAAATATCTGAAATTCTAGATAAACTAGGAAGAACTTGTTACTTTTCGACCATCGATTTAGTTTCGGGATTTCACCAGATCCAGTTAGCGGAGGAAGATATCGAGAAAACTGCGTTTTCAGTAACATCAGGGAAATATGAATTCACACGCATGCCGTTCGGTTTAAAAAACGCGCCAGCAACTTTCCAACGCGTAATGGACTGTATTCTTAGGGAGGAAATAGGAAATTGCTGTTTTGTCTACATGGATGACATTATTATATTTTCAAGTTCATTGCAAGATCACAAAAGGGATTTAATGAAAATATTTAAAAAACTCAGCGATGCGAACTTGAAAATCCAATTAAGTAAATGCAACTTCTTTCGCAAGGAAGTAGATTTTTTGGGTCATACAGTTACAGAAGACGGTGTTAAACCTAATAGTAGTAAAATTGATGTTATAAAAAACTGGCCAACCCCTAAAACAGAAAAAGAATTACGTCAGTTCCTCGGTACTATAGGATATTACAGGAAATTCATTAAGGACTTTGCAAAATTAGTTAAGCCGTTAACAGCATTATTACGAAAAGACGTTGAATTCGAAATAACACCAGAGATAACTGCATGTTTCGACAAATGTAAACGGTTGTTAACAATGGAACCAATACTTATTTATCCCGATTTTTCTAAGGATTTCATACTTACAACCGACGCAAGCGATTTCGCAATAGGAGCTGTCCTATCGCAAGGTACTTTGCAAAGTGATAGGCCCGTCGCATACGCATCTCGCACACTAAATAAGACAGAGGAGAAATATTCTACCACCGAGAAAGAATTGCTTGCGATGGTTTGGGCTGTAAAGCATTTTCGGCCGTACCTTTATGGAAGGCATTTCAAACTTGTGACCGATCACCAACCATTAACCTACTCACTTACGAATTCAAACCAGAGAATAGTTAGGGGAAAGTTAGTATTAGAGGAATACGATTACGATTTGGTATATAAACCAGGAAGAAACAACGTCATCGCAGACGCATTATCGAGAATAAGGCCGAATGAAGCGAATTTCAACAATCAAGCACCAAGTTCAAATAGTAATAGTACAAGCTCAGTTTTAGTGCAAATCCCGAACTCTTATACGACAAGCGATTGTGAAACTGTACATTCCGCAGATACTAGTGATGACTTTTTCATTCCTTGTACAGAAAAACCAATCAATTCATTTAAAACGCAAATAATTATTAAAATAGATGATTCAGTCAGCTTCACCTCCGAGCAAATGTTTCCTAAGTATTACAGGTTCACTTATTGCAAACCACATTATGAAGAACAGGATATAATTAACATATTTAAGAACCAACTAAATCCTAAAGTGATCAATTGTATCAAATTACCCGTCTCTATAATACAATTAGTTCAGGAAACATATAAAAAGTTAGACATTGATAAATCATTCAAAATAGTTATTTCTAACACATTATTGGAAGATATTCAAGACGAGGCAGAGCAAGATAGAATCATACGCGCGACACACGAGGAAGCACATAGGGGAGTTAACGAAAACAAATTACAAATTTATCAACATTATTTTTTCCCTCGCCTAGAAACCAAGCTCAAGACTTTTATCCAATCCTGCAACAAATGCAAACTAAGCAAATACGACCGAAATCCACCTAAACTCATTCGGAAAAGTTTTTTTGGCGCGGCACCATTTGATAGGATTCACATAGATATTTTCTTTCTGAAGAAAACAAAATGGCTAACGATTGTCGACTCATTTTCGAAATTTGCAAATACAATCCCAATACAGACAAGAACAATAGTAGATTTAAAAACAGCTGTTACAGAGCATATTCGCCAATTCGGACGTCCATCGACAATCGTATGCGATCAAGAGCCGTCATTTACATCAATTGATTTTGTCGGATTTCTAAATGACTTAGGCATAGAAATTCACTACGCGAGCTGTTCAAGTTCTAACGGAACAGTGGAAAGGTTCCACTCAACATTAATCGAACTATACCGTACTTTAAAAGATAAATACAGGACTTTTACTCTAGAACAACAAATCAATATAATAACAGATATTTACAACAATACTTTCCATTCGGTAACAAAATGTAAACCTCGTTCAATAATATTTAATACGCGTAATATAACGAATACCGAGGAGATTGAAGAAAATTTTGAAAAATTACGAAGCGTGGTACAACATAGGCTAAATAAGAACAAAGAGAAATACGAGCATAAATACCAGCATTTAGAAAAACCCAAGAAACTCATTCAAAATGAATCCGTATTCATAAAATCATCGCAAAGACTCACAAAGGATCGTGATCCGTTTAAACTATCTAGAGTAAAAAAGGATAATGAATTAACATTTAAAGATAATTACAATATAAAAATACACAAGAAAAGAATTAAGAGCTGAATAACAAAGAAAATAACTTAAAATTAACGGAAACGAGAACCGAAAAGATGCTAAGCGTGATACGAATTGCATCAAAGACCGACAAATTGCATTGGATTCATAAATTACAGGCCGAGGACGTCCTTTTTCTACCCCGGGGAGGAGTTAGGTAGCAATACGAAACGATCGATTTAAGTTAAGTTAGTATACGTAAGATTAGACTTAATAGAAACTATTATAATATTCGTGAGATACAACGTATCTCACGAAACTATTAAATGTATAGGTAGTAGTAAGTAAAACTGCCACGCGTCCCGTCTGGCTACAGCACCAGACGCGTAGGTTAGTCTCGTTTTGTAAGCTGGAATAAACACTATTATAATTTATATATCCTGACGCCCTCTACCGGAATCCAGCGGTCCTAGTACAGGGATGTCAAACAGTTTTGACACCAACTTAAACCAAAATCTGTTGTTTCTAATCAACTTCAACCAAAATCTGTTGTTTCTAACCAACTTCAACCAAAATCTGTTGTTTCTAACCAACTTCAACCAAAATCTGTTGTTTCTAACCAACTTCAACTGAAATCATCAACTTCAACCAAAATCTGTTATTTCTAACCAACTTCAACCAAAATATGTTGTTTCTAACCAACTACAACCGAAATCATCAACTTCGACCGAAATCTGTTATTTCTAACCAACTTCGACCAAAATCTGTTGTTTCTAACCAACTTCAACCAAAATCTGTTGTTTCTAACCAACTTCAACCAAAATCTGTTGTTTTTAACCAACTTCAACCAAAATCTGTTGTTTCTAACCAACTTCGACCGAAATCATCAACTTCAACCAAAATCTGTTGTTTCTAATCAACTTCAACCAAAATATGTTGTTTCTAACCAACTTCAACCGAAATCATCAACTTCGACCAAAATCTGTTGTTTCTAACCAACTTCGAAGAAAATCTGTTGTTTCTAACCATCCTCAACCGAAATCTGTTGTTTCTAACTAACTTCAACCAAAAGCTGTTGTTTCTAACCAACTTCAACCGAAATCACCAATTTCAACCAAAATCTGTTATTTCTAACCAACTTCAACCAAAATATGTTGTTTCTAACCAACTACAACCGAAATAATCAACTTCGACCGAAATCTGTTGTTTCTAACCAACTTCGACCAAAATCTGTTGTTTCTAACCAACTTCAACCAAAATCTGTTGTTTCTAACCAACTTCAACCAAAATCTGTTGTTTCTAACCAACTTCAACCAAAATCTGTTGTTTCTAACCAACTTCAACCAAAATCTGTTGTTTCTAACCAACTTCAACTGAAATCATCAACTTCGACCAAAATCTGTTGTTTCTAACCAACTTCAACCGAAATCATCAACTTCGACCAAAATCTGTTGTTTCTAACCAACTTCAAACAAAATCTGTTGTTTCTAACCAACTTCGACCGAAATCACCAACTTAAACCAAAATCTGTTGTTTCTAACCAACTTCAACCAAAATCTGTTGTTTCTAACCAACTTCAACCAAAATCTGTTGTTTCCAACCAACTTCAACCAAAATCTGTTGTTTCTAACCAACTTCAACCAAAATCATCAACTTCAACCAAAATCTGTTGTTTCTAACCAACTTCAACCGAAATCATCAACTTCGAAAAAAATCTGTTGTTTCTAACCAACTTCAACCAAAATATGTTGTTTCTAACCAACTTCAACCGAAATCATCAACTTCGACCGAAATCTGTTGTTTCTAACCAACTTCGACCAAAATCTGTTGTTTCTAACCAACTTCAACCAAAATCTGTTGTTTCTAACCAACTTCAACCAAAATCTGTTGTTTCTAACCAACTTCGACCGAAATCATCAACTTCAACCAAAATCTGTTGTTTCTATCCAACTACAACCAAAATCTGTTGTTTCTAACCAACCTCAACCAAAATCTGTTGTTTCTAACCAACTTCAACCAAAATATGTTGTTTCTAACCAACTTCAACCGAAATAATCAACTTCGACCAAAATCTGTTGTTTCTAACCAACTTCGACCAAAATCTGTTGTTTCTAACCAACTTCAACCAAAATCTGTTGTTTCTAAAAAACTTCAACCAAAATCTGTTGTTTCTAACCAACTTCAACCAAAATCATCAACTTCGACCAAAATCTGTTGTTTCTAACCAACTTCAACCAAAATCTGTTGTTTCTAACCAACTTCAACCAAAATCTGTTGTTTCTAACCAACTTCAACCAAAATCTGTTGTTTCTAACCAACTTCAATCGAAATCATCAACTTCGACCAAAATCTGTTGTTTCTAACCAACTTCAACCAAAATCTGTCGTTTCTAACCAACTTCAAAAAAAATCTGTTGTTTCTAACCAACTTCAACCGAAATCATCAACTTCAACCAAAATCTGTTGTTTCTAACCAACTTCAACCAAAATCTGTTGTTTCTAACCAACTTCGACCAAAATCACCAACTTCAACCAAAATCTGTTGTTTCTAACCAACTTCGACCAAAATATGTTGTTTCTAACCAACTTCAACCGAAATAATCAACTTCGACCAAAATCTGTTGTTTCTAACCAACTTCAACCAAAATCTGTTGTTTCTAACCAACTTCAACCAAAATCTGTTGTTTCTAACCAACTTCAACCAAAATCTGTTGTTTCTAACCAACTTCAACCAAAATCTGTTGTTTCTAACCAACTTCAACCGAAATCATCAACTTCGACCAAAATCTGTTGTTTCTAACCAACTTCGACCAAAATCTGTTGTTTCTAACCAACTTCAACCAAAATCTGTTGTTTCTAACCAACTTCAACCAAAATCTGTTGTTTCTAACCAACTTCAACCAAAATCATCAACTTCGACCAAAATCTGTTTTTTCTAACCAACTTCAACCAAAATCTGTTTTTTCCAACCAACTTCAACCGAAATCATTAACTTCAACCAAAATCTGTTGTTTCTAACCAACTTCAACTGAAATCATCAACTTCGACCAAAATCTGTTTTTTCTAACCAACTTCAACCAAAATCTGTTGTTTCAAACCAACTTCAACCGAAATCATCAACTTCGACCAAAATCTGTTGTTTCTAACCAACTTCAACCAAAATCTGTTGTTTCTAACCAACTTAAACCGAAATCATCAACTTCGACCAAAATCTGTTGTTTCTAACCAACTTCGACCAAAATCTGTTGTTTCTAACCAACTTCAACCAAAATCTGTTGTTTCTAACCAACTTCAACCAAAATCTGTTGTTTCTAACCAACTTCAACCAAAATCTGTTGTTTCTAACCAACTTCAACCGAAATCATCAACTTCAACCAAAATCTGTTGTTTCTAACCAACTTCAACCAAAATCTGTTGTTTCTAACCAACTTCAACCGAAATCATTAACTTCAACCAAAATCTGTTGTTTCTAACCAACTTCGACCGAAATCTGTTGTTTCTAACCAACCTCGACCAAAATTTGTTGTTTCTAACCAACTTTAACCAAAATCTGTTGTTTCTAACCAACTTCAACCGAAATCATCAACTTCAACCAAAATCTCTTGTTTCTAACCAACTTCAACCAAAATCTGTTGTTTCTAACCAACTTCAACCGAAATCATCAACTTCGACCAAAATCTGTTGTTTCTAACCAACTTCAACCAAAATCTGTTGTTTCTAACCAACTTCAACCAAAATCTGTTGTTTCTAACCAACTTCAACCGAAATCATCAACTTCGACCAAAATCTGTTGTTTCTAACCAACTTCAACCAAAATCTGTTGTTTCTAACCAACTTCAACCGAAATCATCAACTTCAACCAAAATCTGTTGTTTCTAACCAACTTCAACCAAAATCTGTTGTTTCTATCCAACTTCAACCAAAATCTGTTGTTTCTAACCAACTTCAACCAAAATCTGTTGTTTCTAACCAACTTAAACCGAAATCATCAACTTCGACCAAAATCTGTTGTTTCTAACCAACTTCGACCAAAATCTGTTGTTTCTAACCAACTTAAACCAAAATCATCAACTTCGACCAAAATCTGTTGTTTCTAACCAACTTCAACCAAAATCTGTTGTTTCTAACCAACTTCAACCAAAATCTGTTGTTTCTAACCAACTTCAACCAAAATCATCAACTTCGACCAAAATCTGTTGTTTCTTACCAACTTCAACCAAAATCTGTTGTTTCTAACCAACTTCAACCAAAATCTGTTGTTTCTAACCAACTTCAACCGAAATCATTAACTTCGACCAAAATCTGTTGTTCCTAACAAACTTCAACCAAAATCTGTTGTTTCTAACTAACTTCAACCGAAATCATCAACTCTAACCAAAATCTGTTGTTTCTAACCAACTTCAACCAAAATCTGTTGTTTCTAACCAACTTCGACCGAAATCATCAACTTCGACCAAAATCTGTTGTTTCTAACCAACTTCAACCAAAATCTGTTGTTTCTAACCAACTTCAACCAAAATCTGTTGTTTCTAACCAACTTCAACCGAAATCATCAACTTCAACCAAAATCTGTTGTTTTTAACCAACTTCAACCAAAATCTGTTGTTCTAACCAACTTCAACCGAAATCATTAACTTCAACCAAAATCTGTTGTTTCTAACCAACTTCGACCGAAATCTGTTGTTTCTAACCAACTTCGACCAAAATTTGTTGTTTCTAACCAACTTTAACCAAAATCTGTTGTGTCTAACTAACTTCAACCGAAATCATCAACTTCAACCAAAATCTGTTGTTTCTAACCAACTTCAACCAAAATCTGTTGTGTCTAACTAACTTCAACCGAAATCATCAACTTCAACCAAAATCTGTTGTTTCTAACCAACTTCAACCAAAATCTGTTGTTTCTAACTAACTTCAACCATAATCTATTGTTTCTAACCAACTTCAACCAAAATCTGTTGTTTCTAACTAACTTCAACCAAAATCTGTTGTTTCAAACCAACTTCAACCAAAATCTGTTGTTTCTAACCAACTTCAACCAAATTCTGTTGTTTCTAACCAACTTCAACCGAAATCATCAACTTCGACCAAAATCTGTTGTTTCTAACCAACTTCGACCAAAATCTGTTGTTTCTAACCAACTTCAACCAAAATCTGTTGTTTCTAACCAACTTCAACCGAAATCATCAACTTCGACCAAAATCTGTTGTTCCTAACCAACTTCAACCAAATTCTGTTGTTTCTAACCAACTTCAACCGAAATCATCAACTTCAACCAAAATCTGTTGTGTCTAACTAACTTCAACCGAAATCATCAACTTCAACCAAAATCTGTTGTTTCTAACCAACTTCAACCGAAATCATCAAATTCGACCAAAATCTGTTGTTTCCAACCAACTTCGACCAAAATTTGTTGTTTCTAACCAACTTCAACCGAAATCATCAACTTCAACCAAAATCTGTTGTTCCTAACCAACTTCAACCAAAATCTGTTGTTTCTAACCAACTTTAACCAAAATCTGTTGTTTCTAACCAACTTCAACCGAAATCATCAACTTCGACCAAAATCTGTTGTTCCTAACCAACTTCAACCAAAATCTGTTGTTTCTAACCAACTTTAACCAAAATCTGTTGTGTCTAACTAACTTCAACCGAAATCATCAACTTCAACCAAAATCTCTTGTTTCTAACCAACTTCAACCAAAATCTCTTGTTTCTAACCAACTTCAACCGAAATCATCAACTTCGACCAAAATCTGTTGTTTCTAACGAACTTCAACCAAAATCTGTTGTTTCTAACTAACTTCAACCAAAATCTCTTGTTTCTAACCAACTTCAACCAAAATCTCTCGTTTCTAACCAACTTCAACCAAAATCTGTTGTTTCTAACTAACTTCAACCAAAATCTGTTGTTTCTAACCAACTTCAACCAAAATCTGTTGTTTCTAACTAACTTCAACCAAAATCTATTGTTTCTAACTAACTTCAACCAAAATCTGTTGTTTCAAACCAACTTCAACCAAAATCTGTTGTTTCTAACTAACTTCGACCAAAATTTGTTGTTTCTAACCAACTTTAACCAAAATCTGTTGTGTCTAACTAACTTCAACCGAAATCATCAACTTCAACCAAAATCTGTTGTTTCTAACCAACTTCAACCAAAATCTGTTGTTTCTAACTAACTTCAACCATAATCTGTTGTTTCTAACCAACTTCAACCAAAATCTGTTGTTTCTAACTAACTTCAACCAAAATCTCTCGTTTCTAACCAACTTCAACCAAAATCTGTTGTTTCTAACTAACTTCGACCAAAATTTGTTGTTTCTAACCAACTTTAACCAAAATCTGTTGTGTCTAACTAACTTCAACCGAAATCATCAACTTCAACCAAAATCTGTTGTTTCTAACCAACTTCAACCAAAATCTGTTGTTTCTAACTAACTTCAACCATAATCTGTTGTTTCTAACCAACTTCAACCAAAATCTGTTGTGTCTAACTAACTTCAACCAAAATCTGTTGTTTCAAACCAACTTCAACCAAATTCTGTTGTTTCTAACCAACTTCAACCGAAATCATCAACTTCGACCAAAATCTGTTGTTTCTAACCAACTTCGACCAAAATCTGTTGTTTCTAACCAACTTCAACCAAAATCTGTTGTTTCTAACCAACTTCAACCGAAATCATCAACTTCGACCAAAATCTGTTGTTCCTAACCAACTTCAACCAAATTCTGTTGTTTCTAACCAACTTCAACCGAAATCATCAACTTCAACCAAAATCTGTTGTTTCTAACCAACTTCAACCGAAATCATCAACTTCAACCAAAATCTGTTGTTTCTAACCAACTTCAACCGAAATCATCAACTTCGACCAAAATCTGTTGTTTCTAACCAACTTCGACCAAAATCTGTTGTTTCTAACCAACTTCAACCGAAATCATCAACTTCAACCAAAATCTGTTGTTTCTAACCAACTTCAACCAAAATCTGTTGTTTCTAACCAACTTTAACCAAAATCTGTTGTTTCTAACCAACTTCAACCGAAATCATCAACTTCGACCAAAATCTGTTGTTCCTAACCAACTTCAACCAAAATCTGTTGTTTCGAACTAACTTCAACCGAAATCATCAACTTCAACCAAAATCTCTTGTTTCTAACCAACTTCAACCAAAATCTCTTGTTTCTAACCAACTTCAACCGAAATCATCAACTTCGACCAAAATCTGTTGTTTCTAACGAACTTCAACCAAAATTTGTTGTTTCTAACCAACTTCAACCAAAATCTCTTGTTTCTAACCAACTTCAACCGAAATCATCAACTTCGACCAAAATCTGTTGTTTCTAACCAACTTCAACCAAAATCTGTTGTTTCTAACTAACTTCAACCGAAATCATCAACTTCAACCAAAATCTGTTGTTTCTAACCAACTTCAACCAAAATCTGTTGTTTCTAACTAACTTCAACCATAATCTGTTGTTTCTAACCAACTTCAACCAAAATCTGTTGTTTCTAACTAACTTCAACCAAAATCTGTTGTTTCAAACCAACTTCAACCAAAATCTGTTGTTTCTAACCAACTTCAACCAAATTCTGTTGTTTCTAACCAACTTCAACCGAAATCATCAACTTCGACCAAAATCTGTTGTTTCTAACCAACTTCGACCAAAATCTGTTGTTTCTAACCAACTTCAACCAATATCTGTTGTTTCTAACCAACTTCAACCGAAATCATCAACTTCGACCAAAATCTGTTGTTCCTAACCAACTTCAACCAAATTCTGTTGTTTCTAACCAACTTCAACCGAAATCATCAACTTCAACCAAAATCTGTTGTTTCTAACTAACTTCAACCAAAATCTGTTGTTTCAAACCAACTTCAACCAAAATCTGTTGTTTCTAACCAACTTCAACCAAAATCTGTTGTTTCTAACCAACTTCAACCGAAATCATCAACTTCGACCAAAATCTGTTGTTTCTAACCAACTTCGACCAAAATCTGTTGTTTCTTACCAACTTCAACCGAAATCATCAACTTCAACCAAAATCTGTTGTTCCTAACCAACTTCAACCAAAATCTGTTGTTTCTAACCAACTTTAACCAAAATCTGTTGTTTCTAACCAACTTCAACCGAAATCATCATTTTCGACCAAAATCTGTTGTTCCTAACCAACTTCAACCAAAATCTGTTGTTTCGAACTAACTTCAACCGAAATCATCAACTTCAACCAAAATCTCTTGTTTCTAACCAACTTCAACCAAAATCTGTTGTTTCTAACCAACTTCAACCGAAATCATCAACTTCGACCAAAATCTGTTGTTTCTAACGAACTTCAACCAAAATCTGTTGTTTCTAACTAACTTCCACCAAAATCTGTTGTTCCTAACCAACTTCAACCAAAATCTGTTGTTTCTAACCAACTTTAACCAAAATCTGTTGTTTCTAACCAACTTCAACCGAAATCATCAACTTCGACCAAAATCTGTTGTTTCTTACCAACTTCAACCGAAATCATCAACTTCAAAAAAAATCTGTTGTTTCTAACCAACTTCAACCAAAATCTGTTGTTTCTAACCAACTTCAACCGAAATCATCAACTTCAACCAAAATCTGTTGTTTCTAACCAACTTCAACCGAAATCATCAACTTCGACCAAAATCTGTTGTTTCTAACCAACTTCGACCAAAATCTGTTGTTTCTAACCAACTTCAACCGAAATCATCAACTTCAACCAAAATCTATTGTTCGTAACCAACTTCAACCAAAATCTGTTGTTTCTAACCAACTTTAACCAAAATCTGTTGTTTCTAACCAACTTCAACCGAATCTGTTGTTTCTTACCAACTTCAACCGAAATCATCAACTTCGACCAAAATCTGTTGTTCCTAACCAACTTCAACCAAAATCTGTTGTTTCGAACCAACTTCAACCGAAATCATCAACTTCAACCAAAATCTCTTGTTTCTAACCAACTTCAACCAAAATCTGTTGTTCCTAACCAACTTCAACCAAAATCTCTTGTTTCTAACCAACTTCAACCAAAATCTGTTTTTTCTTACCAACTTCAACCGAAATCATCAACTTCGACCAAAATCTGTTGTTCCTAACCAACTTCAACCGAAATCATCAACTTCAAAAAAAATCTGTTGTTTCTAACCAACTTCAACCAAAATCTGTTGTTTCTAACCAACTTCAACCGAAATCATCAACTTCAACCAAAATCTGTTGTTTCTAACCAACTTCAACCGAAATCATCAACTTCGACCAAAATCTGTTGTTTCTAACCAACTTCGACCAAAATCTGTTGTTTCTAACCAACTTCAACCGAAATCATCAACTTCAACCAAAATCTGTTGTTTCTAACCAACTTCAACCAAAATCTGTTGTTTCTAACCAACTTTAACCAAAATCTGTTGTTTCTAACCAACTTCAACCGAAATCATCAACTTCGACCAAAATCTGTTGTTTCTAACCAACTTCAACCAAAATCTGTTGTTTCAAACCAACTTCAACCAAAATCTGTTGTTTCTAACCAACTTCAACCGAAATCATCAACTTCAACCAAAATCTGTTGTTTCTAACCAACTTCGACCAAAATCTGTTGTTTCTTACCAACTTCAACCAAAATCTGTTGTTTCTAACCAACTTCAACCGAAATCATCAACTTCGACCAAAATCTGTTGTTTCTAACCAACTTCAACCGAAATCTGTTGTTTCTAACCAACTTCAACCAAAATCTGTTGTTTCTAACCAACTTCAACCGAAATCTGTTGTTTCTAACCAACTTCAACCAAAATCTGTTGTTTCTAACCAACTTCAACCGAAATCATCAACTTCGACCAAAATCTGTTGTTTCTAACCAACTTCAACCAAAATCTATTGTTTCTAACCAACTTAAACCAAAATCTGTTGTTTCTAACTAACTTCAACCAAAATCTGTTGTTTCAAACCAACTTCAACCGAAATCATTAACTTCAACCAAAATCTGTTGTTTCTAACCAACTTCAACCAAAATCTGTTGTTTCTTACCAACTTCAACCAAAATCTGTTGTTTCTAACCAACTTCAACCAAAATCTGTTGTTTCTAACCAACTTCAACCAAAATCATCAACTTCGACCAAAATCTGTTGTTTCTAACCAACTTCAACCAAAATCTATTGTTTCTAACCAACTTAAACCAAAATCTGTTGTTTCTAACTAACTTTAACCAAAATCTGTTGTTTCAAACCAACTTCAACCAAAATCTGTTGTTTCTAACCAACTTCAACCAAAATCTGTTGTTTCTAACCAACTTCAACCAAATTCTGTTGTTTCTAACCAACTTCAACCGAAATCATCAACTTCGACCAAAATCTGTTGTTTCTAACCAACTTCGAAAAAAATCTGTTGTTTCTAACCAACTTCAACCAAAATCTGTTATTTCTAACCAACTTCAACCAAAATCTGTTGTTTCTAACCAACTTCAACCAAAATCTGTTGTTTCTAACCAACTTCAACCAAAATCTGTTTTTTCTAACCAACTTCAACCGAAATCATCAACTTCGACCAAAATCTCTTGTTTCTAACCAACTTCAACCAAAATCATCAACTTCGACCAAAATCTGTTGTTTCTAACCAACTTCGACCAAAATCTGTTGTTTCTAAAAAACTTCAACCAAAATCTGTAGTTTCTAACCAACTTTAACCAAAATCTGTTGTTTCCAACCAATTTCAACCGAAATAATCAACTTCGACCAAAATCTGTTATTTCTAACCAACTTTAACCAAAATCTGTTGTTTCTAACCAACTTCAACCAAAATCTGTTGTTTCTAACCAACTTCAACCGAAATCATCAACTTTAGCCAAAATCTGTTGTTTCTAACCAACTTCGACCAAAATCTGTTGTTTCTAACCAACTTCAACCGAAATCATCAACTTCGACCAAAATCTGTTATTTCTAACCAACTTCGACCAAAATCTGTTATTTCTAACCAACTTCAACCGAAATCATCAACTTTAGCCAAAATCTGTTGTTTCAAACCAACTTCAACCAAAATCTGTTGTTTCTAACCAACTTCAACCGAAATCATCAACTTCGACCAAAATCTGTTGTTTCTAACCAACTTCGACCAAAATCTGTTGTTTCTAACCAACTTCAACCGAAATCTGTTGTTTCCAACCAACTTCAACCGAAATCTGTTGTTTCCAACCAACTTCAACCGAATCTGTTGTT